>NW_024582550.1:868489-888557 GCF_018398535.1 Haplochromis burtoni | reverse complement strand
TGGATATTACTTGGTATCGGATCGGAAAGGAAATCAGTGGTATCACATCACTATTTAGGACTCATTTTTCCAAAAGATTGAATGTTGACTTAAAAAAAAAATAGAAACATATCTTTTCATTTAACTAAGTGTAGTATTGCCAATTATCTATTATACTTGCAAATCTGGATCTGGGGTATTTACATCTAATCTATAAATGTATTTCCCCCCCATTTGCAGCAAATTACTAAGAATATTTTGATAGGAAAATGCAAATTACTTAAAAGTACTCGTGGCTGGCAATAAGGCAGCTTTTTTATTGGAAAATCTGACTAAAAAAATTTAATCACTCACCACTGTTACTCCATGCAGTTCAGCTGTGTCCAGTCACTGAAGGAGGAATGCACTGTCTGCCTTCTTAAGTCCTCTGCAGCTGCAAGCACGTGTGTAAGTGTGTGTGACGCCTGAACACATCACAAGAAGCTCCATGCACGTTTGTGCTCAGGTGTGTGTGTGTGTACATGTGTCCATGGATGTGTGGTTATAAATGTTTGCATTTGTGTGTGTGCTTATGAGAGATGGAGTCAAACTGATGGGCAGTGTGGAATTCGGTATTTGTTAATGTGACTTTCAATTTCTCAGTTAATAATCACAGCTACGAAATCACATAGCATACTTCTGGTCTTTAGTAACCTGCAATTATTGTGCAATACATTAATTTGCATGAATTTAATCTTGAGTAAGTGAGTGAATGAGCTTCAGAGTTACTGCTGTGGAAATCTAGAGATTAAATAAGATGAGCAGCTGTGCTAAACAGCACAATTTGGATACAATAACTAAATTTACTGACTTTTACACTAGTATATGCCAATTCTACAATATTTAAATATTTTATATATATATATATGGGTAGGGGTGGGGGTGGGTTTTGATAATCGATTTATTGCTTAAAATCCATTCTGGCTTGGATAACGTGATATCCATTCATTAAAATCCTGAATCAATTTTTTAATATAAATTTATTTTGCCCGAAATGCCACAATCTCAGGTGAAACCTCACAAAATTTCAACAACCACCAAACAGCTAAAACAGTGAATGAGAGCAGGAACACGGATTCTGCACATAAATGTAAACACAAAGCGTGGACCCGCTGACGGATCAGAATCAGTGAGATGTGGCTTTCTCACCCGATGGCACAGACACGGTCGGGGCTGAAAGCTGACAGCTCGCTGATTCTGATGTTTTGGCGGGTCCCCCCTTTTTTGTTTACGCCCTTTTTGCGCTGATTCTAAAGCTGATAATTTTATCTCTCTCCAAACAATATTGACCAAACCAGCAGCAAAAGAAGATCCAAACTACGCTTTACATAAACACCGTCATGGACTCCCTCTGACTTTTACTGTTTTGCTTCCAACACGATAAAATCACACGTCATGCACAGCTCTCTCCCTCTCTCCCTCTTGCTCTCTCTGTACTTCAAGAACAGTTTCCCGTCTAACAATCAGTTTTATTCGCTTGCTTGTTACGCACAAGTCTACTGTTGTTTACAGCGCTGTCGGACACTGTTTGTTCCTTTTACTTACTTCCGAAAAGAAAACATAATTTCTGCTGTTCAATGGGCTACTGAACAAATTGAAACTTTTTAAAATTATGCAAAATGCAAAATGCTTAGCCGTGTCTCTACTAAAACCGCTGTAACTTCAGAGGTAATGTTCATATGTTGATTAATGGTTTTCTTTCGTTTTTGATCTACTTTTTATAAAATCCCAGGCCAGGAAAACCACCTTCATGTTTTTCTGTGTTTTATCTTCAGCTACTTTGACACAAAGGCGTCTGCTGTGATGCTTACACCTTTGATAAAGTCTTGCGAGTGACAGACGATACTCAGCCCTATATATGGGACATTCCTGTTACATGAACATACATGTAGAGCAGGGGTAGGCAACCTTTTTGATGACAAGTGCCATCTAAAATTTCCTCAGAAGTCAATGTGCCATATAATTGCATTAGCAATAAATTTAGTAATGCTCTATATTAACAGTTGCTGCGCTGAGCGGAGAGCTCCTGAAGCATTTGAAGTGTCGGAATGTGGAAATTTGAATATCGCTTGAAAAAACTGACAGCTAGCAACGTCCCTCTCACCAGCAGGCTAAGTGATTTTTAGCCAATTACAAGCTGAATCTGGTAGTTGGGGGTGTTAGCTAAGATACCGTCATTAAGAAGCGGTACAACAAATGTGTCTATGTGAGCTAATTTGCGATGTGCACCGCTGGCCCGGCCATTTATTTTTTATTGCACCCTCTCAGATTAATTCACTGCGTGTCGTGCCCAGGGCTGGACTGGGACAAAAAATCGGCCCGGGCATTTTGACTAGAGACCGGCCCACCAGGTATTATAGGAAAAGCCATAAAGCCTTTGAATGAAAACAAACGCTGTTTTGACAGTGATGCACAGTCTTGTTGGTATATGTATGATTTCTATACGTTGTACATCAGATAAAAAGTTTGGTTGTAAGATTCAGATAATTATTTAATAAAAGCTAGACATTTTAAATGAGAATAAGAAAGAAAAGTATTTCTTTTGCCCCCCTTTCCCTGTTAATGCCCTACCTGGCCTCCTGGCAAAACTTTGCTAGAGCTGCCCCTGCACAGTTACCAGCTGTCAGCTACTTAGAAAAGGATCCTGGTGTCATTTGTCTCTCAGAAACAGTTCATAACTTTCCTTCAACTCATTCATGTCACCTAAAAGGTAAACCTGTTTCTCCATCACCTGTTCGGCTCTGATGATTCATCTTCATGTTTCCCTCTCACCAGATATCCAAACCGATATCATGACCAGCAGCTTTTACAGCTGTGGCTCCAGCAAATATCAAAGAGGGAGGGTTCCTGGGGCATGGAGAGTTCAGGGGGGTGACGCAGCAGATTTCTGTTGAGTCAGTGCTGAGATCGCTTCTCTTTCTCGATGACGCACGTAGGACTCATTTTCTTCACTCCTCCTCCGATGACACAGGCCCCGCTGTCTGAAGGTACAGGCCCAAATCTCTTAAGGAGCCCTGGCGGCACTTTCTCTGTTTCCAGCTTAAGTATGACATAATCTGATTCTTGGTCTTCAAAGTTAAAGACCATGGTAACGTTTACAAATTCATGCCAGTTAGGTGTGTTTGATTTAACCCAGTAGTCGAATAAGTGGGCGTAGGTCAAGATAAAGTTGTCAAATAGCACAAAGCCTGTGCCTTGCTTTATGAAGGAACCAGTTATGAGACAAACTGACTCGCTCAGTTCAAGCAGCAACGTAACACTGCGAATTTCGGTAAAAGACTGTCGGCTCGATCTTTCCAAAGCTCTCCTTCCTGTATTTCAGTGCTTCCAGAAAATAATTTTTAGGGAATCTGCTCTCCATCCATCGTTTCAGACGTGGATACTGCTGACAAAGTAGATCGTAAACCTCCTTACGGTCAATGCTGCTGCCCGTTTCTTTGATTGCCATTTTTAGACTCAATCCGTTCTGCCGTGCTACATCGAAGACTGATGTCATTCCACCGCTGCGCTCTGCATTATTTGATGCGTGTGGAGGTTTCTACTGCCCTGGGATGGATACATCTTTTATTTCCGTATCTGCTCCCTGTGGAAAACATATCTGGAATTTCTTATTGTCCAGACAATCTATTATGTCTGTGCACTCTTACGTTCGTTAACCAGCTCAAAGTAGCCCAGGTCATCGGTGAAGCGTCTGTCTCTTTTCAGAGCCTCGGCCGCAGTTATTCCCTTCTCCCCGTAAACACAAAGATACTTGAACTGTTTTAAAGCTTAATTTTTTTTAAAAACTTTTCTCTTTTTTATGTCATTTAGTCCTCCCTTTGTACCGATGTAAAAGACAGAATAGCAATCTCTCGCCTTAACCATCTTCTTATATTTACTGAAAGGCCTCAGTGCAAGCTTGAACATGTTGCGTGTGCCGTCTGAACTGGATTTCAGTCTGAACTGATGTCCATGTTGGTCCTGCAGAGAATCAGAGTTGGAAAAGTTGTTAATGTAGTAAAAAACAAAATGTATTGCTCTTTAAAGTCATGATCGTTTTTTTTATCGCTTTCACCGGAGTGGGTAAATGAGTCTGCAAAGTTAAAAAAACTGATTTACATTTATTGTTTATTACTTTTATTGGACATCATCCGATTTCATTTATACACATTCAAGATATAAATTGGAAAATATCCTTTTGTTTGCATTTGGAGACTCGGCATTTGAACCATCCCAAATATCTGGACCAGGGAACTCCTCAAACCGGTAAAAAGGTCAAGGACACAGTTACACGATTGCTAAACTAACCTGTTTTTGGATAAAAGAAAACCATATAAGCATGAGCCCTGGAATCTCGGTTTTAAAAAAAAGAAGCACTACACAATACTTTTCTTCTGTTTAGTATACAGGAGTTGCTGCTCACACCCTGAGTTACACTGATGAGTCTGTCAGATGTCCCAAATGGGATGTCTGGCCGCACGCATACTCACGCCGGACACCTCCTGACCTTATTTCCACGAGCCTTCAACTCAGCTGCAAAGTGCTTACGGGGTCATTTTCCTTTTCATTAGAATTATCTGCCGTCATTCAGACATAAGTTGAGCAATGGTTTAACCAATTTTCCCTCAAAGGGATTAAACAGAACATAGGGTGTAAGTTAAGGAAATAAAAGTTTGACTATGAAGCACATCTCCTTCAGCGTTCACAATAATGGATTGCATTTCTCTCAGTCAACTGACTGTTTAGGGGGAAAAGCAGCTAATAGTGGGCTCTGTGTTTGCGGTTGTTGTTTTTTTTAATCACACTAGGAGTGAACAAAAGCAGAAAAAAAACCTATAAAGATGCAGACTGTGAAAGTCTGGTTTATACCATAAATTTTTTCACGAAGTCTATAACACTGTGTGGACTATTGGTAATACAAATATTGTAATTGGGGGAGATTTTAACCGGGTCAGGGATGTATATATGGATAAATCCTCCCGTCCTGGACTAAGTAAGGACCCTGTAAATGCTGCGGTGGACGTGATGTCAGAGGAACTGAGCCTGGTAGATATATGGAGACTTCTTCATCCTCAAGAAAGAGACTATACTTTCTTTTTGCATCCTCACTCAACCTACTCTAGGATAGATTACTTCTTGGTGTCTCGCTCTCTGGTGAGTCAAGCTATTGGGTCCTCTATTGGTAATATTGCTGTAACGGATCATGCTCCCATCGACCTTGTTCTTTCTGGTAATGATAATATTAAACCGTCACCTAGGTGGCGTCTGAATAACTCATTATTGAAGAATAAGGGTCACTGTGAATGTATAAGGGAAATGATGAAGGAGTTTTGGTTGCACAATGAGGGCTCTATTGACGATGTTGGAATGACCTGGGATGCTTTCAAGGCCTACCTGAGGGAGCGTCTTATCCAGTATGGCTCCTTGATTAAAAAAGCTGAGAGGGACAAGCTGATGAAGCTTGAACAGGATATCAAGGAGCTCGAAAAACAGCACATGCTGCACCCAGAGAGGGAAGTGTGGAACAAATTAATTAAATTTACATTTGAGATGAATAGTATACTGCAGAAAAAAGCAGAATATGCAATGTTTGGCCTAAATCAAAAGTATTTTTAACAAGGGGAGAGAACAGGTAAAATGTTCACACAGTGTTAAGCAGGTAAAATCTAGCAACCTTATACCATCTATTTTTGTTCCTAGTAATAATAATAAGTTGACCACCAGTAAAAAAGAAATTAATGATGCTTTTACTAAATTCTATCAGGAGCTTTACACCTCCAATGGATTGGTGGAGGAACAGAGGCTGTCAGATTTCTTTTCTTCTATTCCCAGCCTGTCCGAAGACCAAAGAACTGTATTTGAAGGTAAGATCACACTAATTGAAGTTAAGCAGGCAATTGGTAGTCTTAGATTGGGCAAATCTCCAGGCACGATGGATTTCCATCAGATTTTTATGAGGTGTTTGTGGGCGAATTAGCTCCAAGACTACTGTCGGTATATCAAGATGCGTTTCAAAGGGGGAGGTTACCACTTAGTATGCGATCGGAAGTGATCACGTTATTACATAAAAAAGGGAAAGACCTACAGCATTGTGGGAATTACCACCCAATTTCATTAATTAATGTGGACGAAAAGATTATTTCCAAGATACTAGCTTTTAGGCTTGAGAAGGTCCTTCCTTGTTTGGTGCATAGGGATCAGGTCGGTTTTGTGAAAAACAGAAGTTTTGCAGATAACTTACGTAGGTTATTGCATATATTCTGGAAGAGCAGGAATAATTTTGATCCTGTCGTCACCTTCTCCTTAGATGCAGCGAAGCCCTTCGATAAAGTTGAGTATCCCTTTCTGTTTTATACGCTGAAGAGATTCGGTTTTGGTCCCATTTTCAGGCAGTGGATTCAGTTGGTATACACAGATCCAATGGCTACAGTTACTACCAATGGGATAATGTCACCCTCCTTTTTGTTAAGTCGGGGCACTAGACAAGGTTCACCCTTATCACCTCTCATTTTTGCCCTGTTTTTGGAGCCTTTGGCTATTGCACTACGTGAATGTAAGAAAATCAGAGGGGTGGATATGGGTCAAGAAGAACATAAAACTTTTTTGTATGCAGATGACATTTTATTGATTTCAAGTAACCCAGAACAGGCCGTTCCTGCAATTTCCTCAATTATTGATTCCTTTTCTGTAATCTCTGGCTACACCATAAATTGGTCTAAGTCGGAAGTTATGCCCATTTCTAATTGTGTCCTCCAGTCATTAGGAGCTCATGGCAGTTCAAGTGGATGCCCGAGGGTTTGACCCCTGGTCTAGATAACATAATGCAAGTAAATATCTCCCCAGTGATTCAAAACATTCGTCCGCTGTTGCAGAATTGGGTTAAAATAAATCTGTCCCTTTTGGGCGGAATTAATTTGGTGAAGATGATTATTGCTCCTAAACTTCAGTACTTTCTTCAAGTTACCTATAGCAGTCCCATATAATTTGCTAAAGCTTTATAATACATGTGTGTAGGGTTTTGTGTGGGCAGGCCAAAAGCCATCTTTTAATGGGTCCAAACTATATGCTGCTAAAGATAGTGACGGGTTGGCAATGCCCAAGATGGTCTGGTATCACTATGCTTTCTCCCTCTCTCAGTTAGTTAAGATACATAATTCCCTTACGGAGATGCCATCATGGGTTGCGTTTGAGGAAAGTCTTGTGGCTCCCTCGTCTTTAGAGGCCTTCCTCACTCAGAGGTGAAGACCAGTACCATCTAAAAATCCAGTATTGGCTTTCATACAAGAGACCTGGTTTAGAGCTCACCAATTTACCAACATTAGCCCCTATCTTACCTCTAGAGCCTCTATCTGGTATAATAAGAAAATATTAATTGGTAAGAAACCGGTCAGGTGGGAGGCTTGGGCTAGGGCAGGTATCAATCGGGTGGGGGATTTATTTGGGCAGACTGGCATGAAATCGTTTGCAGAAATCAGACGAGAATTTAATCTGGATCCAAGGGAAATTTGGAGGTTTTTTCAACTTAGATACTGTATTAAAACATTTTGAATAATAACCCAGACCCTCCATCTAGTATTCAGGAAATGTTTGCAGCTACTGGCATTAATAGAATCAGGGCATCCAAATTCTACAGGATCTTCAGAGAGGCGCACTCTCCCAATTTGGGGGGACTGAGGCAGTGCTGGGAGAAGGATCTGGGAATTCAGATTTTAGAGGACAGTTGGAAGAAGCTGGTTTCATCATGGTATGTTTGCTCACCTGAAACACAGTCTCAACTTATCCAGTACAAGTTGCTTCACAGAAATTACTGGACTCCCAGTAAATTAGTCAGGCTGAAGCTTGTGGATAATGACACCTGTTGGAAATGTCATGAGGAAGCCGGGACCCTAGTTCATATGTTGTACACATGCCGGAAAAATGATTATTTGTGGGACGGGATCATTAACTTGGTGAATGATATTTTTAAACTTAATCGTTCGAAGTCTCCAGCTGTGTGTGTCCTGGGTCTGTTACCTGACAACAGTATCCTCTCCAGAAGACAGAGACTATGGATGCGTCTGGCTTTCATAACAGGATGCAGGATAATACTGAGGCACTGGAAGTCATCCAGCCCCTGTTCTCTCAGGGAATGGACTGAACAAATGTCTAAGATGGCATTATATGAACGGGTTGTGTAAAGAATTAAAGGGAGAGAAGATATTTTTGAGCAGGTCTGGGGTCCTTTTTTGTTTTTAGGCACCTGGGTGTTTTGCCCCTTTTGCTTTTGTTTTTGCTGGTGTTTTTTTGTTTGTTTGTTTGTTTGTTGGTCTTCCTTTTGGTTTTCTTTAGTTATTGTTAGCCCTTATTTGTCGGTTGTTGTTAAGAAACGGACAGAGAACTGACAATATGATTATTCCTTGTTGTATATCTGTTAATGTTTCTGTCCATCCAAAACATGAATAAAAAAAAAAGGAAAGACATCCGGTGTAAAAATCTGCCAAATCAAACATGTGGAGCTACCTGCTGTGGTGACCCTTGGTGAATATGGAACAGCTGAAAGAAGTTTATTTTTTCTTTCATCTGTCTTTTTATCAAGCTTTGTTCCTCCATCATGGGTTAATATTGCTCAAACTGTGGGCACAAGGAACAATGCACACAATTAAGCACCTAATATGTAGTAACTGCCCTGCAGTAGTATTCTTAAAATAAAGGAGTCGAAGATGTTGTTATTGTAAATGAATCGAAGGGAAATATGGGAGTCACTGTATATTTCTATACAGCAATATTTGTTTACATCTATGCAAGATAAAGGGATGAAATTGACCATCCACTACCTGAATAACAAATCACACACATTTTTATCTATCTGTCAGCAGCGTGCACCTGACAATAACATGCATGCTTTTTGATATGGAAGGTAACTTTGTATTGTGGATGAATGCACCTTGCTTTAAAACCCAGCACATTTATATATTTATTTATCTGAAATTAAACTTATGATATTGTTCCTAATTACAGTAAACCTGACTTCAGTCCATCAAATGATGTAATGTAACATTTATACTGTAAACATCACCAGTATATGCCAACATATTTAATACAGATGTATTTTTCATTTTACTAGTGATGGGATTATTATGTAACTAGATTATTTTAAATAAAATTGCTTTGAGGTATGTATAGGCGTGTATATATCTACATTCATGCACCAGCTTTTGTATGGTGTTAAGGGTGCATAAATGCTACAAATGGATCATTTCAGCCAGTTGGTATTTTGTTGGTGAAGGAGGAAACATCATATGCTGCTTAACTGTGTTTGAGTACCTGGTTTCAAAAAACAGACAGAGATGTTGTGCATTAGAAAAAAAAAATATACTTGTCTGCATTAATGGTAATACAACAGACAATAGTGAAATGTGATCATCAAATGTGTTACTAGGGTGTAGCCTTAAAACCAGCAGTTAATTTGTTCTGCTGTGAAAGCTGATCTTAAATAAAGGTATGAATGTTGAAATGTTGTCTGAATAAGTGTCTGCAACACCTTTATCCTAGAAAGAAGACTACCTAATAGGATAAACACACAATTATGAATGTACTTGAATGTCTGGGAATGCACTAACTGTGGTTGAGATCCTGTTTAACTTAGAATAGGATGAAGACCTGGGGCTTCAGGATCTACAATATTGGATTTTTTCCACAGTGTCCTGACTGGACTGACTGAGTATCAGGGGGATACTGATATGATTAGTGCTGCAACTACAAATATGTTTGGTTAGTAGTCTGTAAAGAAACACTGATGAACCTGGCCAGGATTTACCCCCATCACCTTGTAAAATCTGTGCCAAATGACTTATGTCATCATGATCTTTTGGGAAATACTAAATCAAATGCTTTAATGACATAAAAGGAATAAACTGAAAGGTTCAGAAAAAACAACAACATTTTTACTGTTTAATATCTGGACTGCACTTAATCTATGGCTGAGATGTTAGAGCTAACCTTACAAAGCAGTCACCATGTTTACACATGTTTTTGAGACGTTAACCTTTTACTGCTAAAACTATCTAGTCAAAATAATAATGTCACATTTTTATTCACTTGTCTTGATTAGTCTTTGCTCCTTGATATGTGTTTTAAACACTCATTCCAGTACTTGATGTCCTCTATCAGTTTTCACATATACTTCTTGTGCAGTTTCTGATCCTGGCCCACAGAGCAGTTAAAACACAGAATACCAGAATATTATTTCCATTTAGCATAAAGACTTAATGAACGCTCACTAATTATGATACTTAACAGTTTTACGGAGAGTTGTGTGCTCAATTGTGTCTTGTCTAGGGACAGAAATGAAAAAAATAAATAATTTAATGATCATGGAGTGTACTACGCCTCTGCCGAACCCTAATTCCCTCCTGGACTTGTTCCCCACATCTTTTGGACTGGGTGAACTCTCTGTTGCCCAGTCTAACTTCACACAGAAGATCATTTTCTTCATACTCCAGCATTTCTCTTCAACTTTAAAGCATTAAAAAAAAGATCAGTGTTATCTGTTGGATGTTTGATTTGTTGTCTCTGTCCATCCAAAATAATCAGATTTCTCTACAAAACTCACCCAGTGAAATAATGAAAATGTAATTTTATGGGTGTCATAGATTGATCCATCAGTGAGTCTGTCGTGTAAAAGGATGTATGGCAGTTGTGGAATTAAAAGAAAATATATCGTTGCAACATGGCTTGCATTTAGCATTTATTTTATTGTGTTTAATAAAATCATTGTTTGACTGAACTCATCTGGGACAGTGTTGGTTTGTTCTTATCCTCAATATTAAAGAATCAGGACACAGTGTATTGTAGAATGAAAAAGAAACTTGGAGATCATGCTGTAACAAGCAAACTCCCCTCAGAGAGACAGAGATGCAGGAACGGGGAGTTTTATAAAAGAGCTGAGCACACCGGACTGAAAACGCTCCACTTTAAACCATCATCAGTATCAACTTTCTTAATGTTTTTATTGTGTTTGTTAATGTTCAGTGAGGTTACAGAATGTGGCATTTGAAACCAACTGCTACTTAAAAAATGTTGCTCCCTTCTGTATGAAGGGAGCAACATGAAGGTAATACTGGACTTTATAGACTCATTCTTTCAGCCATGTTGTGGATATTAATGCTAGTCTGTCAGTCCGTTAATAAAGTGCTTTGGATTGTTATTTTGTCATGACTTGGCTGTTCCAGCCATTCCTCTCTTGCTTCCTGGCAGTGTGTGACAAGAGTCTTCATTTCCTCAAATCCTGCTGGGAATTTAGGGACCAGGCTGTTACATCAGCCTACATTATTGTACCTAGTTTTGCAATCTTTATCCTGCTTCTCTGTGGATTCCTGTTAAGAAGAATAAACTCTTACTTGACGTAACTTACCTGCCCAACTACTCTTGATAGCACACACTAGAAGAACTTACCTCTACACTAACAGTAAACACCACCTGGTCAGTATGAATGCTGCATGCATCAGAGCTTAACACCCATGAATCACCTTTTTTCCAGAAATGATGACAAACCAAGCAATGGCTCAATGGCTTCAGTTTACTGGAGCTGAGGTTTGAAAGGGTTTTATGTTGGATTTATCAGTCTTAACAAAGGTGTTTTATTTAATTTAAATGTTAACTGTAACCTGAAAATTGACAGCTATAGAAAAAAAAGTTTCACAGAACAAGAAATTACAAGTATTGCCTAAAGTGCTAAAATGTTTGCTGTTGTGAGCAGATGGTTTTCTCAGAGCTATAACAGGAAACTGCTCAGAAACCCAAGAGCTGAACAAGGAAACCACAGTTTTCAGCTGTTTCTCTTTTCCTGTAATGTTAGATCAGTCGATTTTCTTCTGTTGTCGATCTGGAGGGCCCACAACCCCTGTACAGGAAATTTCTTTTGATTATTAAAAAGTCCGAGTCTTCTGTGCTCAACCATTACAACATTTAACATGATTTCTGTTGTTCAAAAGTATAACAGGGATCAGAGACATAGTTCTTATCTCCTTGGTCCGAGACAAGAATATAAAAGGGTAATGATGGATCACATTTACATACACAAAATCTTGAAATTTCCACTACTCTGGATGAGCAGTTTTAAAGTCCGTCGATGAGACAATGCCTCTGTCAGTGCGCCCCAGGGTGGCTGTGGCTACAATGTAGCTTGTCATCACCAGTGTGTGAATGTGTGCGTGAATGGGTGGATGACTGGATATGTAAAGCGCTTTGGGGACCTTAGGAACTAGTAAAGCGCTATATAAATACAGGCCATTTACAGGCCATTTACAATGGCTATACTTACACAAAGAGGCCTGTGGATTTTGGAGGAAGTAATCAAATATTTGCAATTCTGCTAAACTTTTCCTGCTGGTTGTGGTTGGAAAGAGGAACATGGGTCCATTATAATACAATAATATAGGCTTATGACTGAAGGAAAATAAATTTGGTCAACATCCTCTAGCATAAATGTGTTCAGTATATTTTATTGCATTCTGTATGTTTCATTTGCTGGTAACCAAGAGAAACAGCCACACCACTCTGGGGTAACCAAAATGTATTAAGTTCATCCAACGGTGATGGTGCATTACAAGGCGTTTTTTGAACACTATTGGAACCAATGATTATTAATTTAGACAGCTGGAATGAGCAATATGCTAATTCTTGTGTAATGTGCATCATAGGTCCTTGAAATGTTCCTTGAAAAGTGAATTCTAACGAGAAGTTGCACAAGTTCTGACATCAGTATTTCACTTTTGAAAGTTGTATGGGTTTGTATGTGTGGGGTGACAACAGCCTGGTGACAAACAGTTGATGAGTTTTCTGAAAATCAGGAAATCCTTTTAAACTTCCTGTCTCACACAGACAGACACGCAGCGCAAAAGTCAGAAAAGTAACTCTGTGTTTGTGGCTACAAAGTAACAAAATGAGGACTTCTGATGGTCGCATGTGACAATACACGACCCGACGAGTGATTGCACATATTCCTGTAAGTATAAAAGATATTTTTACATACTTCCTACTAAGAAACATCCACTTCCACTGTATATCGACAAGTATTATGTCACATTATGAAGAATGTGTTTGATCTATGGATTAATCTGTCTTTAGCTCTTTATAAATGGCTATTCAAAGAAGCTTTTACAGCATGTCCATATTGTGGGATATTTTTCTATAACAGTGACTCCTTAAGTTGTTATGGTGATCTTTAAAAAAATAATAATAAAAAAACATTCCTAAAATTGATCCTAATATACGGTATTTGAAAGACATTGAAAGACAAAGTCAAATAAATGTACTTATTACATCGAAACATGTTCTCACATAGTGTTAATTTGGGCTACGGCAAAGCGTGGTAACCAGTTTCACTTGAGGACGGGAATCCCCGCAAAACTACAATTGACTTTTCAAAAGCTTTCTGAATGCTTTTATATGGATGTGAATACTGAATATGGGGTCTGTCTAGGTTTACATCATATTCGGTATATGTTTATCTAGAATGCAGGGTTATGCATATTACTGTATAGCATACGACTTCATCCTATACAAGCAGGAGCCTGCATTAAGGTTTACAAACACAAATTGACATTTAAGGACTTACCTTTAATTAATTTGAGTGCTACTGAAAGGAATAGTTTTCCTGTTAATATTTGGTAAATGTTTCCTGTGAGCTCTCTGTCACAGATCAGTATTTGATTTCTTTTAACAAAAGTATTAAGCAAAAATTTAAATATGATCAAAAATATTAATTATATTAAAGAGCTTGGTGGAAAAACATAAAAAATAATGTTGGCTATTACCAATAATGTAAATCTATGACATAAACCTTACATTGGATGCTGGTCTAATTTATCTGTGTATATATAATCACGCAATATATTTGCATGTGGACAATATTTTTTCAGCTCCAAGATTATGTTATTTTCTCTTTTTATTTTATTATTCTCTTCTTCATCCTTGCAATTATTTCCCATACAGACATTTCTTGCAGCCCAGAGCAATATTTATATTTATTCCCAGTATTTTACAAAACATTAAACATTTTTTGTTATTTTTAAGAAACACCACAACAACAGGTTCTTGATCCTAACAGAATAGTACACTGTAATTTTATCAAGCATTGTTTACGTAGACCACCAGAGAGTTCACTGCTACAGTAAACTGCATAAACACTTCACTGAAATTGTCTGGTAAAAGCACTATTAGTGTTACAAACTAAAAAGTTAATTTAAAAAAAGCATCCACTGATATTGGTAAAGATAATATTAAGAAAAGAGAAGACAGCCAAAGGGTGCAGCACCTCAATAGTGATGCACATGATTCCACAATAAAGTCAGGTGCCATCATAAATCACTCTGCCCCAAGTGTGCACACTGGTTGACCTAAGAACCAGTGTTAAAATCACTACTATAATACCATTAATCACCAATAGAAACAAAACAAGCAATGTATTAGAATTAGAAGGACAATTAAGATACTATTAGATAATAATTGGAGCTTAATTGGAATTCAAAAGAGAAAAAGACAGTTAGATTCACAGGTAACATAAGTATAACAAATATAAAAGTATGCTATGTCTTTTGTTGACACAGACCAGGTAGGTACAGGTCTGTTTTGTCAAAAGAAGACCTTTGACATTAATGTATACATGGGTACTGCCTGATGCATGGCTTTTTGTTACCTCACAGTCTCCCACTAACACACCCATTATTCCTCAGCACTAATGAATCTATGAAGGACCTGACTAATCAAGAAAACTACTTAGGACTACACCCTCCTGTGACTTTTCTCCTAATTTATGTTGTTTAAGGTCACAAATTCCTATACAGTTAGCAAGAAAATCCAGTGGTAGTTATCTTTGTAAACAGTCTTTCCAACACATCCCAGTCAGCATTTATATACATACATATGGGAAATAGGATATGAAACATTTCTTTGGTTTTTGTCCAAGATTTTAATTATTAAGCATTTGGGGCTTTTCCAGGCGTCTGAAACCATGTCGTAATGCACCAAGGTACCTTAAAACACGATTTGAGCCATGACACTGATTCTTATGACACGATGAGTCATAAGCCTATACTGTAAACACTACTGTGATACAATAACACCTTATAACAATAATCTAGGTTTTTTTTCCTGAGTCAATGGGGTTTTATAGAGCTGAATCACTCCCTTGTCATGTACGTGCTGTGCGAGCAGCCAGATTTGGAACCCACAATGCAGGACTTCAGAAACAGAAAAAAATCCCTCTGAACCTGAACCACACAGCATATAGGTATGAGGGACGATGCAATAAAGGGAGATTGAGATAATCTATACACACCGAGTAACAAGGGAAAAGGAAACACTGATTACAGGGGAGGAGACAAGAAAAGTTAAACTGAACGTAGCACGTATTTGACAAGGGGCTATAAAAATAACACACCAAACTAACAATGAGACGGAGACTGAGACATGCAACCTTGACACTGACCAAAGAGGAAAACAAATGTCTGACTAGGAACAGAAAGGGGAACGAAATATAGCAAAACAGGGAGACACAACTGAACGAGAAACCTTGGTTAACTTAACAGAGGAGAACAGGAGGACGTGACAGGGGACATAGGGAGACAAACAGCGAACAAATCAGGGAAGATGAGACAGAGAGAGTAAAACTAGAGTTAGAGGACAGGAGGACAAAAGACCAGAGGAAATACCAGGTGACAGGCCAATAAATGAGCCTAACAGGGAAACAGTAAAGCATATAAGATGCTGAAAGGTAAGGCTGATGCACACATGAGACAAAGGACAAAACATAGATGAGACAAGAACAGACAGGAAACCAAGAACAGACTAAATAAGAAGCTGGACCTGTGAAAAACAATTCAATGAAACAGTTCCTGACTCAATGACTCAGGAACAATGACATTACTAATCTAAAATGGATGAAGTCAAGCTTTGTGGACATCACAAGAACAGAATAACCTTTTATTGTCACTGTACGTGTACAACAAAAAACAGTTGGAAAACAACTCAGTTATTCAGCATTAGTTATTTAACTCTCCATTCTTTTTACATTTATGTCAACGCTTCAGCCAATCAAGTCAAAATTGAACCTTCCATGTCAGAACATAAAATGTTCAAGTTATTCCAAGGATTTCTGATTTTCAGTGTAAGTTAATATAAAAAAGGTCACCTGACTACTGACCTCTAAATACATTTTCTGATGTTTATCTGTTGGCTTTATTTTCTGAAGTAACCATGGATCTCAGCGAGGAAGAGTCAACTCCTCTGGTGATCAGAGACCGCGGAGGCAGCCAGAGGTCCAGTTCAAGCACTGTTCCTAATTTACAAGTCAACTTCTTCCCTGTCAAAAAGGAAGCAACAACATTACAGATCACATCTGGACAAATATCTGCTGAAAATGTCTGCATCCAAGCAGGGAAGAAATGTGGTAAGACTGTAATGAATTATGTATTATGTAAGTCACTAATTTTTGTCAGCCATATTCATTATTGTGGGGTTTTTTTCCTCCAGGAATCTTGCCGGTATACCTAAGTCTATTTGGTTTGGCATCTGAAGACCTCTCATTTTGGTATCCTCCTTCTCACATGTTTGACACTGATGAAAACTTAAAAGTCCATTTCAGAGTCAGGTGGGTGACAAAATGCCTTATTTGATGAGAATATATATATATATTTAAGATTCAAATTCAACTTTTCAAATGCTTGTTAATGCGCAGTTTGGCATGTGGACACGGTTAAAACAACTTGCTGAAGTTCAACTCAAACGTCAGAATGGGGAAGAAATGTGATTTAAGTGACTTTGAACACAATATAGCTGTTTGTACCAGACGGACTGATCTGAGTATTTATGAAACTGCTCTACTGGGATCTACCCCACACAGTCATTGCTAGTGTTTGCAAAGAATGGTCTGAAAAAGAAATAAATAACCAATGATGAGTCAAAGTTCTCTGGGTGAAAAGGACTTCTTGATGTCAGAGGTCGGAGAAGAATGGCCAAAGTGCTTTGAGCTGATAGGAAGACAACGATAACTCAAGCAACTGCATTACAACCAAGACACAGAAGAAAATCTCTGAACCGGGTGCCACTCCTGTTAGCTAAGAACAGGAAACTGATGCCACAGCTCACAAGAGCTCACCAAAGTTTGACAACAGAAGATAAAGTGACAGACAGATAAAGTGGCTATTGAATATTCTTTCATTTGATGAATGTTTAGTGCATCAACTCCTTATACTTAGAATGTTGCTATAAATAATTCGAGTTTGGAGTACTAGTTGAAAGGTTTTTATTGGATCCTGATGTAAAGGTTAGTTTTATATGATTTGATATGCAATGGAGTTCTTTTGTGTTTGAAGGTTCTTCTTTGGAAATTGGTTTGGGCAAGAACCAAGATCTTCATACCGCTACAGTTTGACTAGAGACAGAATCAGTCCAGTACTCGACTACAGTGTCATTGACTATCTTTTTGCCCAGGTAAAGTACTAAATAATGATATTATTTTCAAATATATTAAGTAAAGATTTTTATTAATTAACATAATTAATTTAAATTATGTTATACTTTATGAAATTCTTTATTTTATTTTAATTTTAAGAATCGAGACTGATAGAAAGTGATTAGATAAATGTTTTTCTATTTTAAGTACCGATTTCCAGTAAGATGAAATATTTACAATTTCTATTATTGAAAATGGTGAGATTCTTCAATTTAATTCATTAGCAAAAGTTTATCCAACCATGTACTGTCTTTGTTGCTTTGAGGTGTCTATTAGTTTTGGTTTTTGTAAAACTGATAGATTAATGTACTACTGCATAATGTAACACAAGTTGTGGCCACAAAAAAACTGCATGCTTGTTATACTAGTAGATGTGACGATAAAAAGTCCAATTGATTTCTTTTGGTGTTTAGCTTCGAAATGACTTCATTGAAAGTAAGGCAGGCATAGCCCCACCATTGACTCTTCAGGAGGAATGCCTTGGCCTTGCAGTGCTCGACTTGTGGAGAATGGCCAAGGAGCGCAACCAGAGTGTTAGAGAGCTCTGCAAGACTGTCAGGTATTTACAGTTGAGACTGTATCATTGCTTATACAACAATCCATTCTAGTTTGCAGTCATTACACCAAATATTATTCCTCTTTAGCTACAAATCCTGCCTTCCCATGTCACATCGCCATGACATCCAGAAACGAAACCGGCTGGACCGCTACCGAATTAGAAATACCCTCAAGCGTTTCTTAAAGAAGCTTGGCAACTGCTCCGTAGATGAGTGCAGCCTGAAACTCAAGTACCTGATTGAGCTGTCTGGCATTGAGCCTTCTGTTGGAACGGAAACCTTCCAAGTGAATCATTCTTCCTCCCATCCAAAGTCAGACTTCTCTCTTGTGCGGGTCACAGGGGAAACAGGAATCCAAACCGCTGGAAGTATCAATAACAGCCAGGTAAGATGACTGAAGAAGATCGAGTTTAGTTTGTAGTTGGTTAACTGCTATCATTTTCCTGCTTTAATATCTCTACTACGCTACTAAACAGATCAAAATGCTATTTGGTTGATAGGTTTTGTCAAGAGTTGAGTGGCAGACCTTCTGTGATTTTCAAGAAATCATTGACATCAGTATACAGCGGGTATGCCATGAGCAGGTTCCCCAAGACAGCAGGATGGTGACTATAACACGAAAGGATGACAGCTGCTTGGTAAAAAAAACAACATATTTTACACTTAAACCATTGCAATATATATATGTGTGTATATCTATATATCTATATATCTATATTTTACTGTTTGGATGTAAATATGAACAATTTAAAAGCTATTCGCATCAAATTAGTGTCCTCGGGCAACTGTATCCCTTCTACTTTTGTATTGCTTCTCCAAAGCTCCCTGTTCTGGCTACGTGGATGACATTTGGCTTGCTTGGGTGGAAAAGTTGCATTTGTACCATCTGGCCAAAACTGGTCATGGCATAACACCAAACCTTTAATCGTAGATGGACCGATGTTGGTGATGTTTGTATGTTGAATAGAATTCTACCCAGACCATCTCTGGACCAGAAGTGAGAAATATTCATCAGATAATGTCATTTGTGGCAGGTGGAGTTAATGTGTTGGAGTCTTACAATTATCCCCATTCTTTCTGTGATGTCAGGAAAGCTGTTATATCTATAGGAAGTCAGTTAACGAGTTAGGACAAGTGGTGGACCCAAAAGTATGAGACATCAAGTTTCCATCACCACTGAAAAATGCTTTTCCCCCTCCTCATTCTTTTTTCAAGAAGGCTTTCAAATTTTGCTTAGTTGAAATTAATTAATACAGAGATAGTAGAGAGCAGTTTGTCTTTCTAGAAAGTCTAACAACGGTGTCCATTTCAGGAGTAACTTGACTGAGCATCATTGTAACACCCCAGACATTGGTTCAACTTTTAGTTTGGAAGTATTTTTGTACCATGACTAAGCAAACACTTGGTGGTTATTCAGTGTTGTAATGCTTGCTGACGCTGTCAAACAATGGTCCTTTAACTTAAAGCTAAAACTAGAGAAGAGGACAAGAACACAGAGGGCCAAATGCAGCAAGCAGGGTGTGCAGTGAGTAATAAATGTCTGCCTACAAATGGTTCATAGCCAGAGGCCCAACTCCCGTGACTACTGATGGTCCTTAGGATAAATGTTGGCTATGTTTGATCCATAATGTGATGTTGGAAGTCCATGGTAAGACTCCACGGTACATGTGGCATCGGTCAGAACGGGAGTTTGAAAACCTAACTTAGTCCCCTAAGTGGTCCAGTAATGCAACAGGAGACTAACAGGAGACTAACTTTTTTTGTGTGTGACTACTTTCATTACAGGAAGTCAAGTTCCAGAGTCTCAAAGAGGCACTTTCGTTTGTGTCACTTGTTGATGGCTACTTCAGACTGACCACAGACTCAAGCCACTTCTTCTGCCAAGACATTGCTCCGCCAAGTATTCTAGAGGGAATCAAAAACCATTGTCATGGCCCAATAACGTGCGTCAATTTAATCATTACTTAATCAGACGCCAGCTTTTACACACACACACACACACACACACACACACACACAC
>NW_024582550.1:806487-868469 GCF_018398535.1 Haplochromis burtoni | reverse complement strand
CACACACACACACACACACACACACAGATAGATAGATAGATAGATAGATAGATAGATAGATAGATAGATAGATAGATAGATAGATAGATAGATAGATATATTCTGATTTGTTTTTATGCTGTTTGAGCAGATCAGAGTTTGCAGTCAACAAATTGAAAAAGTCAGGATACAAAGGTGGTACCTTCCTTCTGCGGCAGAGTCCGAAGAACTATGACAACTTTTTCCTCACTGTTTGTGTTCAGGTACAGATATAGACAAAAACCTTTGTTTAAATGTTTTTTGTCACCCACTTCATGTTAAAGAAGCATCTGCTCAATCCGATGTGCAAGAGTGTTTCCCATGGCTTACATTTTGACTCAAGTGTTTGAATTCTTCCTTCTGATCAAAAATCACCCTCTTATTTTTGCAGACTCCACTTGGACTTGATTATAAAGACTGTCTCATTAATAAAAATGAGCACTACAGTCTCTTTGGTGTCCAGAAATCATTTTCCAGCTTGAGAGAGCTTACCAGCCACTATCAACACAATAAGCTCCTGCTGGCTGAAGTACCTGTCAAGTTAACCTGCTGCTGTCCACCCCGACCCAAAGGTATGTTTCTTCAAGCTACAGATGACATTATCTGCCTTGATCGCCAAAAATACAAGGGCAAACACACAGAGAGATGTGACCCTGATACTTCATTTTGGCCATCTACTTCCTGAAATTCAGCACCATGACTAGACAAGAGGATAAATTAATAAGCTAGCTTATCTAGTTAGCTAGGCGCAGTGAGTAAACACTGTGACAACTGGGATGCTTGTTTTCACTAGTGAAAAAGAAACATAAAAAGTACTTGCCAAAATAAGTTCAGAGCCAACTACCAAGAGTATCCTATAGTGCAACTTCTTTCACAGAGGAGCTGCCACCTGCTGGCCATTAGAAACAGTGCAGATTAGTGGCACTGTAAGACTTTGCTGTTAAGAGCAGCAGGTTATGTCCATATTTTTTGACGGGTCTGTTACAGGAAAATCAAAGTGTGATTACATATTTGCATCAACTGCATGCCAATTTTTGCAATAGAGTACATACTGTTCTGATTTTTTTTTGAATATGAAATTGTCATATTACAGTTGTCTCATAATCTAAGTTTTATTGTTTCAATTAACCTGTGCAAGCTATCAATTGTAGCAGTAGAAACAAATGAACATCCACATGGTTACAATGTGTAACTGTCACATTCAGTATTCTGAACTACATCAAGGATATAGAAAAAAACATTACTAGGACACATGTACTGTCAAATCTACAGTTGCTCGACAATCTTCTGTGCACTCATCATCATTCAATTCTTGTTTGAGGTAATATATGTCTGAAAGATTGAAGATTTTATAAGAAATATTATGTTTTCTGCTGTTTTTAAAGAGCTCACAAATTTGATCATCATACGCAACTGCAGCTCTGTAGAAGCTCCAGGCTCTCCATCAACCGAAAGGAACAAATTCAGTCACATCCAGTTTCATATGATCAAATATGAGGACCTGAGCTGCGTAAGTATATCTGCATGTTGTGCCAATCAGGCCAGTTGGTACTTCTGATGACTGTCAGTACAAAACTTCTTCTACTTGTTTTCTTCTTTTTCCATCTACTCCTTTTTTAGTGAAAGCAGAGCAGGAGCATTAATGAAAAATATACCTTTATCCTAACATAACAGGCATTTCTTGCTTGCTAGCTTTGGACGAGAAGTGGTGCATACCTATAGTGGTGAACTCGTTTTTTAAACAGTAAACGGCAATTATTTATAAACGATCTGTATCATTAAATTTCTATTGAAAAATTAATGTTAACTCAGAGGTAGGCAACAGCAGTCCACTTCCCCCAGCTGCTATCCTTCATTTTGGATTTATTTTCCTGCATTGTTCTGTTGGGGTAGCTCTTCAGCCCCATGTAGAGAAAGGGATTCTGGGAATCCAAACAATGCTATAGCTATGATGTCAACCACATCTCCAGTGGTTCCTCCTGCACCTTTCACAAACAACAGACTAGATGGATATGGAATAGTTGTTGGTTATTTTTCTTTGAATTGTAATTTTTAATTGTTTATTACCTTAACTTATTCCTTTCTGACATGAACAGTAGCACCCTGTATTACAGCTTCCATGTGTTTATGATATTTCATAGCTGCAACAAGATTTGCAAAGATTTGCACAGCACCTATGTACCCTGTGAAACTGTCCTGAATTTCAGATATCTATCTATAGAGAGAGAAAGCATGTGATAGGGTGCCAAAAGAGTAATTGTGATAGTGCACAAGGAAGTCAGAAATATGTAAGGATGGTGTATTAGGACTGTGAGACATTGGTGAAGTGTGCAGTTGGTGTGATAGATGGGTTCATGGTGAGGGTGAGATTATATAAGGGATCGGCTCAGACCCCCTTATTGTTTGCTATGGTGATATACAGCTTTACAGATGAGATCAGGCTGGAGTCTCTATAAATTATGATGTTTGCAGATGATATTGTGATCTGTAGTGAGAGTGGGGAGAGGTGGAAAAGAGTCTGGAGACATTGGGGTGTGCAATGGAGAGAAGAGGAATGAAAGTCAATAGAAGTAAGACAGAATACATGTGTGTGAATGAGAACAGGGCAGGTGTAACAGCGAAGCTCTGAGGAGCAGAGGTAGTGACGCTAGAAGAGTTTCAATACAGACAGTGGCACGGACATAAGACAGGACGTGGAGCTAAAGGTACTTGAGTGTAAGATGCTAAGATTTCTGCTTGGAGTGACCAAGATGGATAAGATTAGAAACTGGTATTTTAGAAGGACAACTTAGGTTTAGATGGTTTGGGCATCAGAGGAGAGATCGTTGCTATATTGGACAAATTATGTTGAAAATGGAGCTGCCAGGCAGGGGGAAAAGAGGAAGACCTCAGAGGAGGCTCATGGATGTAGTGAAGGAGGACATGAAGAGGGTTGGCGTGACAGAAGAGGATGCTGAGGATAGGGTGAAATAAAAGCAGATGATCTGCTGTAATGACCCTTAAGTAGCTGAATGAAGAACAAGAGCTGGCACCCTTTATCGTGATTTCTGGAAGACTGATTCAGAGTTGTGCTTTTTAACAACAGTATAATCATTAGCGGGCAGCACGGTGGCACAGTGGTTAGCACTGTTGCCGCACAGCAAGAAGGTCCTGAGTTCAATTCCAACACCAGGCCGGGGTCTTTCTGTGAGGAGTTTGCATGTTCTCCCCGTGTTTGCGTGGGTTCTCTCCGGGTACTCCGGCTTCCTCCCACCGTCCAAAGACATGCACCTAGTGGGGATAGGTTAATTGATTAATCCAAATTGTCCATAGGTGTGAATGTGCGAGTGAATGTGAGTGCGAATGGTTGTCTGTCTCTGTGTGTTGGCCCTGCGACAGACTGGCGACCTGTCCAGGGTGTACCCTGCCTCTCGCCCTATGACAGCTGGGATAGGCTCCAGCGCCCCCCGCGACCCTGAACAGGATAAGCGGACGCGAATGGATGGATGGATAATCATTAGCTGAATTTCATACGAAAATAGTTACACTATATGGGACAGTCCCAATATTCTGTCAGCTGACACAGTCACATCAAGGGGTTCTCAACAGGAACAGTCCTACACGAGTCTTCTTTAGCAGAGATTTGTTGCAAATCTATTATTCTAAGGAGACACATCTCGAGTATTGTGATTAAAATGTTTATTCTTTATCTCAACAATATGCAACGTATCTATTCACACTTTCTTGGTTTGAGCCGAGACCTGAAAGTGTAAATGTCTGCCCCTGCTTCTTCTACAACTGCTCATACCTCCATTACAGCTACAGTTGTGTCTTTTTAAATGAATAACGCTGTGGCACTAACAAATACTGCTAATGCTGCTACTGTGACGCTATAGCCACGGTAATCTAAAAAGAATCGCTGAGCTATAATGTTGTTTATGATGGATACTTTCCCAATCAGGACGAAAGCCTCGGACAGGGCTCTTTCACTCGAATCTTTAAAGGCAAAAAAATCGACATTCATGACGGGGAGAAACGTGTGACCGAAGTTCTGCTGAAAGAGCTCGATGCGACTCACAAGAACTGCTGGGAGGTGACTTTATATATACCTAAGTATTTTTTTTTAAATGTATTTGTTTCTTATGATTAACACATGCTTTTTGACCATTTCAGTCATTCTTTGAAGCTGCCAGCCTGATGAGTCAGATTGCACACAGACACCTGCTCCTTGTATATGGTGTTAGTGTTCACGGAGCAAAGAGTGAGTTAAAACTAAGTTCCATGATCGCATTGACTGTTTTTGTTGTTTTGTGTTTTGTTGTTTGCTAATAAGCCCAGTAAAGCTGAATGTTGTGCAATCAGTGTTTCGACTGACACAAGTAGTTGTAATTTCAAAGCTGACAGTTATTTGGTTAACTTTGTCTCATATCATGTGGCCCTAGCTCAGGCCCTGCTCTGCGAGTGAGCGCTCTGTGTTTTGGTTTGAAGTACAGCTGTTGAAACAAACCTTGTTGTGCCTTTCAGACATCATGGTGCAGGAGTATGTCAAGTACGGGGCCCTTGACCTTTACTTGAAAAGGGGGAGATCTGTATCAGTGAGCTGGAAACTTGACGTAGCCAAACAGCTCGCATCAGCCCTCAACTTCCTGGTAAGGAAGATTTACCGATGTGGAAATGAGAAGAAGGCAGCCTAGAGCAGGCCTGACTGTAGATTGCGTGATGTGCAAATAAATGTTATTTAAAATGTCATGTTTTACCAGGTATTTTAAAATACATAACTGCTGTGAACAGTAGAATTAATGCGAAGGATGAAGTGTTTCCTAATAACACTAAACAAGCAAACAGGTATTTTTCTGTCCTGCTTACTTTGAAATGTAGTTGCTAAAATCACATGTAACCCTCGTACAGGAAGAGAAGAACATTGTTCATGGAAATATCTGTGCCAAAAATCTGCTGCTGGCCAGAGAAGGTGACCCCTCTCAGGGGAGCTCTCCTTTCATTAAGCTGAGTGATCCGGGCATCAGTATGGCCATGGTGGGCAAAGATGGTAAAGCCTTTTTTTTTTTTATTTAAATTGACTGATTATTTACTGTAATGTATGTATCAGCATTTCTTTATGCAATGGTAACCAATTTTAGCTTTATTCATTTTATTTTATACCCATTAACATGCCTTACAAAATAAAGGATACTTTTAGCTGCTTCCTTATAGCCAAACAAACAAATAGATGAAGAAGCTTAATTAATAGAGTTGTCGTTTCTCCAGTCATTCTGGACAGGATCCCCTGGGTGGCCCCTGAGGTGTTGGGCGCTCCAGAAAAACTGACCCTCGAGTGTGATAAATGGAGCTTTGGCGCCACAGTGTGGGAAATCTTTAACAATGGAAACTCCCTGCTACGAGGCTGGAACCTAGATCAGGTAGATTATCGTATTCCCTGATCTGCAGTTTGTGGTTTTGGAAGGCTTTAAACACTCTAAACTTTTTAGCTGTCTGGGTCAGTGTTACATGATCCCTCAAAGCTCATTGCTGTTATGCAACAATTGCAGAAAATGCCTAAACTAGAGGACTCTGTGTGTGAGTTGTAGCTCTGGTTTTGGTTCATAAAGTTCAGCATGCAGAAAAACTGATGCAGTTCAGAATGTTATATTAACTTTTCAAGTTGATGTAAATAAAATGCAACACTGTGAAAAGACTACTGAGAATACTGTGTAGATTAAATGAAAATTGCACTTCCTTTTCTGTGAATTTTCAGTCGTTAGAAAAATTGTTGTACAAACATTAAATGGTGCTATGTGGTGCTAAATGTGTTGTGTTTGTTTTTGTTTTTATTTGCAGAAGAAGCAGTTTTATGAGAGTTTCCAGCAGCTGCCTCCCTCTCAGTGGACAGAGCTAGCAGATCTGATCAGTCAGTGTATGGACTACCAGGCAGACTTCAGACCTTCATGTCGCAGTATTATCCGTCAACTCAACAGTCTCATCACTTCAGGTAAAGATGCGTACCATACTGTTCTGGTAATCAGCTGACACATACATGTTAAAACTGTCCTTTAAAACATAAATTAATTAGATAAATAAAATTAATTCAGTTAATACCACAATACTTTGACTAACTTTTTGTATCAGATATAATCCTTAGAAAAGAAGACATAGATAACAAATGATGGTGTTTTATGAAATGTAAATAAAACAGAATCCATGATTTGACTTCATGAAAGATATGAGCTGATTTAGAGTTTGATGGCAGCCAAAAATCTCAAACAATTTGGAATGCAAGTGACAAAAGTCAGCGCTAATAAAGAACAGCATCCTAAAGAGGTAACGTTTCTCTGAAGTCAAGACGGGTGGAGGTTCACCAGTTCTGCAAAAAAATACCTCTACAAATTATGGGTCAATTTCAGAATAATGTTCCTCAATATAGAATTGCAAAGACTTTGAATATGTCATCACATGATGCCATCAAAAGTTTCAGAGAATCTGGAGAAATCTCTGTGTGCAAGTGACAAGGCCTAAAATGAATATTGGATGCCAATGATCACGTGGCACTGCATAAGAACAGGCATGATTCTTTCATTGAAATAACTGCACGGGCTCAGGGACATCTCCAGAAATCGCTGTCTGTAAAACACAATTAACTCTGTCATGCAACTCTATAAAAAACAAAGTTATACGTGAACATGACCCTGGATCATCATCTTCTCTGGATCAGAGATCATTTAAAACAGACTTTGAAATTCTTTTTGCAAAAGTGACCCGAAATGGGCACTCTGGTGGAGTTACTTTGTGTGTGTGTGTTTATAAGTAGTTTTAAACCTTGTGATCCACAAAACAGCAAAAGAGTAAAAGAGTAAAAGAAGAACTGACTGCGTTACAGCACCCGCTGCTTGTTGAGAGTAAAAGCGATACGCGCTTTCACGTCTTTTTTTAGCGACTAAGGGGTCTGAAAACTCGCTAAATATAGCGACAAAGTCGCTAAGTTGGCAACACTGCTTGGCACTTGTGCAGGTGAAGCCAAAGGGAAGATATGCTTCACCATATTTTCTAGTCTTTGGCTTAGAATGAAGTTGGTTTGGAAACATATTCAGCGATGCTTCATCTCCTGCCTTGTGTGGGCGCCCCGTCAAAAACCTGTCCATTATGCTAGCAGTGTCCAAGTGATTTTTGTTTTGTTTTTTTCCTTTTCATACCGCGCCCCCCCTACCCCCCCCCGCAATGGCTCTGAGATAACACAATATAAGTAAGTGCATTTCAAAAAATGCTCTAATATACAGTAGTACAGTGAACCTTTTAAATGTAAATTATAAAACAGCAAAGAGAAATCTTTGTTTGTCCTTGTGTTTGTGTGTCTGTGTGATTCGTCCAGGGGTAGCTGTTAAACAGACTACTGTTGCTACCAATAGCTGTTTTCCAAATGGATGATGTTTTAGGTATTACGCTGAGATTCACTGAAGGGAAAATGCTGCTGACTGCTAACGTTGCCTTGTTTTTTTGCCAGACTATGTGATACTTCACGCTACCGAACCTGTCACACAGAGCCCCGTGTGCAGATCTTACAGCCACCCTCAGCACGACCAGACATTGTTTGAGGAGAGATACTTGCGCTACATCTCCCCTCTGGGAAAAGTAAGTGTGAGGTGACATATAATGGACAGAAGCTTTAAACTAAATAAATGTGTCAAGCTGATGTTATGCTACACAAGCAGGACCTACTATTTGTGCTCATTCTTTATCCGTCTCTTTCATGCATCTACTTTAACTTCAGTTTTTACCTGTGACTTAACACATTTGCAGGGGAACTTTGGCAGCGTGGAGCTTTGCCGTTATGACCCGCTGGGTGATAACACTGGTGAGCTGGTGGCTGTGAAGAAGCTGCAGTCCAACAAGCAGTCAAACCTGGAGGACTTCCAAAAGGAGGTCAACACCCTCCACGTCTTACACTGCGACTACATCGTCAAATACAAGGGAGTCTGCTATAGCATGGGTAAAAAAAAAACCCAAACAATAATAAAATGATCTGCCCCCTGCTTAGACTGTAAAACTCTTACCTCTCCCTTTCCTGTTTTATAAATGTGTTAATGTGAACTGATTAAGGATTGCTGTGCCACTTCAAAAACATGTTTAAGGTGACTTGTATGACTTTTTTGTAAAAGGTGTAAATGTAAGTGAACCAAGCAAAAGAGCTCGTTGCACTTACTCATTTCCTCTTAAAGCATGAAACTCAGACATGTCTCTGTGTTTCAGTGACAAAGATTTGAAAGGACATTATCTGATGAACAACGTTATGGCTTGTCTGTTCACAGGTCGCCTCAGCATGAGTCTAGTGATGGAGTACCTGCCTTATGGCAGCCTTATTGGCTACTTAGAGAAGAACAAACACAACATCAACACCAGGCGGATGTTACTATTTGCTTCTCAGATTTGTAAGGTGCGTGAGCTTGCAAAATGTTAAAAATATGACCTCTGCTATATGGACAGGAATTAATTGCTTGCCCACACAATCATAAATGAGTATCGACTGCACATTCTATGACTTGAAAGTCTTTTGCTTTAACGTGTGCTTGACCTGCTGCTTTTGATAAAGATGTCTTCCCAAGCAAGTGTAAACCAGCAGGATTTAAAGCTGCCTGTGACGCAGCAGGATTACAGATCTGATTGGGCAGGATCTGAAAATTGACGCGACATATGTGAAGCCATTCCTGAACCAGTGCTCACGTTTTCCCTAAGGACCCCAAAGCGCTTTACACATCCAGTCATCCACCCATTCAGTCATTCACACACTGGTGATGGCAAGCTACATTGTAGCCACAGCCACCCTGGGGTGCACTGACAGAGGCGAGGCTGCCGGACACTGGCGCCACGGGCCCTCTGACCACCACCAGGCGGCAACGTTTGAAGTGTCTTGCCCAACAACCGAAACTGTCCAAGCCGGGGCTCGAACCGGCAACCTTCCAATTACCAGGCAAACTCCCAACTCTTGAGCCACGATCGCCCCAAACAAGTCGTAAGATGTTATAGAATGGATGTTTCATTCCTGTTTAATTTACATCAAAGACGTCTGTCAGTAATGTCTAAAAGACTTTTCTATGTGTGTGTGGACAAGGCCACGGGACTTAGGGGGGTTGCAGCACACCGTGTTACAAAAGGCAGACATCCCCTGCCAAATGCACAAAAATAGATAAATAAAGGCGCTCAAACACTTCAAATACCAAATCGTTATGATTTTTTCTTTAAATAAGCCAGGTATTGTGGTCAAATAATCTTACATAGTACTCACCAGTCACTATAAATGGTGCATTTTTCAAAATGAGCTGTGAGCACATACGTATCCCAATAACAAGAAAACATGAATTTTTATTTTAATGCTAGCTACCAGCTAATAAAAAGAGCACAAATTGATGGGTAGATAAAACCTTTCGGCCTCATCTGAGTGATCATTCTCACAAATGTCCTCATACATTTTGAACACTTTGGATATTGTTGCCCCTCATCGTGATTGGTCAAACATCTGAGCGTGCAGTCATATTATTCCAACAGCAGATGGAGACTCTTTGGCTTATTGCTAGCTGTAGCAGTTAGACATTAGTATTAAACAGTAATTTCACTCTACCTTTGTTGCAAAAGGGAACTGAGTTACCCCATGTATATTTTCTACATACAAATAACAAATATATTCAGATAAAACGCTCATATTTGGATGTAAGCTTATTAAGCTTATTGCACATGTGGCAGTCACAAGACTCAAGTCATAAAGATTTTACTCACCTGTATGTGCACCTGACGTGTGTGTGTGTGTGTGTGTGTGTGTGTGTGTGTGTGTGTGTGTGTGTGTAGAATATTTCTCTCTGCTGTGGCTGTGTAACGATGACGCACGTTTTCGAGTTGTATTAGAAGGTGACAAGAAGAATTAATAGCTAAAAATATTTACCTTCTAATACCATATAGCTTATTGTATTTCCCCCACAGACACACACAAATACATAGACTTTCCACAGTTCTACGTGTTGCAAATCTTTAAAAAAAACCTTAAAACACAGAGGGAGATTGACAGAGCTAAAAATAAAAGTGTCTTTCGTTTGTTTCTAATCCTGTCAGGGGATGGAGTACCTGCAGAGCCTGCGTTATGTGCACCGAGACCTTGCAGCCCGAAATATCCTTGTAGCCAGTGAGACACTGGTAAAAATCGCTGATTTTGGGCTGACCAAGGTCATTCCACATAATAAGGACTACTACCGTGTCACCCAACCAGGAGAGAGCCCCATCTTCTGGTAGATTTCCACTAGTTTCACCAATAAAAATCTAATAACTGCTTTTCAATGAATCAGCTGCTTTCTTGTGTCGATGGTGTGGTTACTAGCTGTTAATACTTCCTAATATGACTAAATGAAAGACACGAATAAAACCAAACATGAGACAGTGCTTATTTTTAGAAGAAATGCTTCTCAGAAAAGAATATGTAATGTTGAAAAGTGAAGCATAAGCTATGAGATAGATTTCCTCTGCTTGAAGATCACAGTTGCCCCATTACTCGGGATTATTCTGTGCTCTAATGGTCATGCATTTACTGCAGGTATGCCCCAGAGTCCATCACTGAGTCCAGATTCTCCCAAAAATCAGATGTCTGGAGTTTCGGGGTTGTTCTTCATGAAATCTTCTCTTACTGTGATATAAGTTTCAATCCGAAAAGAGTAAGAAAATGTACAATTGTTACAAATGTGTCTGGAAAATGCTTCAGCTTAAATATGGATTCCCATGGCTTACTGTTTTGTTTCAGCTTTATATGCAGGAGATTGGGCACAACGTGCTGGGTACATCCATTTCAGTGCATCTGGCAAATCTACTGAAGGGTAACTGGAGGTTACCACCACCTTTAAACTGCCCGCCCAAGGTACGTTTGCTCTGTGCGGTCGAAACTGTAGTTTTTTCGGAATACTTTTTGATCTTTGCTATTGTAAGTAAATCAGACCTTTGGAGAAACGACTTTCTTATCTGTCTTACATCAGCAATAAAGTAATTTCCCTTCTATCCTTTTATTACACAATGTTTATCCTTGCTCATATTACTTTCATTGTAATGCCAGGTGTACCTTATGATGAGGCAGTGCTGGGCACATGACTTTGATGAGCGTCCATTTTTCTCCAACCTTGGAAACGAAATTGAAACTATGATCCAGGATGAAAGAGAGAACTCTAAAGGCTGACGAGGATACAAGATACTTACTCTTTGTTCAAAAGGAAATCAAGTTTAAATGAGTACATGTTCACAAGTTCTCAGGAGTGAACATCCAATTATGGGAGTATGCGCAGGCTGACTTATTTATGATAAATCTCTGGGTACACTGGTTCTGATAAGCTCTACTTAGGCTCTTTCAAGTTGATATCACAGCAAAGCCTAGGTTATTATATTTTTATATTTTTTATATTTTATATTTTTCCAGTTTTCACTCTGAACTTTTTGCAGATTTAATGGTTGCTAGAGATTGCTAGTTTTTTTGGGGTTTTTTTTTGGGGGGGGGGGGGGGGTTGTAACTGTTTCATAGCTCAGTAATATTCATAATCCTAACAGTAGTGTTTACACCCAACCTGGGCTCACAACGTTTTAAAAGTAGATGAAAAATATATGTTACCTGGATGTAACTTTAGTTCTCTGTGTTCATGCGTTGATCGCACTTACGAAAGATGCAGCAAAGCATAAATAAAGCTCTTTTCCTAAATCAAAATGTGTTTTTTGAGATGAGCGGGAGAAAGACAAGCTGGACAAGCTTATATAAAGCTAATAATAATAATAATAATAAGTTTATGTGGTAAAAAAAATATATATATGTATGTATGTATGTATGTATTAGAGATGGACCGTGTGTATTTGTAGCCTCGCTACCAATCCAGCATTTCATCTCCGAGGAAGTGATCCCAGAGAGAAGTAAAGCAAGTGTGTAACTTCATCTCTGAATGTTTATAAAGCATTCCAGCGTTAAGCTTAACAACGGATATATGGAGCGACTGCCTCTCTCTCTCCCTCTGCTCATAGCTGGACTGGCCATCGGCCCACCGGGCAATGGTGATTTTTCGTTTTTATGGGCCGATGATTTTTTCTGTTAACGGTATAAATAATGAAAGGTGGTGGATTGGTCAGATGCTGGCCGGTGTGTAAAAATAACTCAGTTGTTTGGGGGTGGCTATCACAGAGCTTCCACAGATTCAGTAACATTAGCAAGTGGTGGAGGACAGCAGGTGGATGAGGGAAAGGGGAGGCAGGAGGAGAGATGTCAGTAGTACAATCATCCAGCGACGAGAGGATCTGTGTTCCAGCCTCAAATAGTGCTCCCGGTGATGACGGGTGATTGTTGTCAGGTGTGTGTGTGGGCCAAGGGCGGGAGCCCACAGTGAGCTCCGCCCAGACAGAGAGGGAGAGAACAGAAACAGCAAATGTAGCCTTGTGGGGCCGACCGGGCAGGCACGGAGACCATGACAGCGCCAGAAAGAGGAAACCAGCGGATGTCGTGTTAAACAACAGCTGCAAGTTTAAGCTTTATCAGCTGTTGTTAGAGTTTATTTAATATTAATTTCAAGTATCAGCTTACGTTTGCTGGAGCCACAGCTGTAAAGCTGCTGGTCATGATATCGGTTTGGATATCTGGTGAGAGGTAAACATGAAGATGAAACCAGGAGATGTCCTTACTGAATCATCAGAGCTGTGATGGAGAAACAGGTTTACCTTTTAGGTGACTTGAATGAGTTAAAGGGAAGTTATGAACTGTTTCTGAGAGACAAATAACACCAGGATCCTTTTTTACGCTGACATCTGGTAACTGTGCAGGGGCGGGTCTAGCAAAGTTTTGCCAGGGGGCCAGGTAGGGCATTAACAGGGAAAGGGGGGCACAAAGAAATACGTCCTTATTCTCGTTTAAAATGTCTAGCTTTTAATAAATAATTATCTGAATCTTACACCCAAAGTTTTAATCTGATGTAAAATGTATAGAAGTCCATTACTGTTATATAGTAACTATTAAGTCTAATATACCCTAGTAAGCTATAGTACTTTTTCCTTTGAGAAGGTACCATCTGTGCAGTCTGCAATTCTGTTGAAGAAAGATGTTGAATCTATTTAATTACTCTTGAAAAATAATTGATTTCTGTGCATTTGTTTTCACACTGCATCAAATTAAAGTTGATTATTTTGATTAAGCATCATGAGGTGGGGGTGGTTCCCTATTTTTTTTTTTTTTTTGCTGGGAGTTTTAGAAGCCTATTAGTTAGGTTGCTTACTCTTTAAAATACCAGAATAGGGAGGATGGAGTAGGTTTAAGTTTTTTAGATTGATCAGTTTTGCTGAACTATTAAATATTTTGGGTGCAGTGTATTTTTTGCATACAGGTATAACAGAATAGCTTTAATGTTTGTTTGTTTGTTTGTTTGTTTTTTAACTTGAGTATGAACTTATACAAAAAGCAGCAAGATATTAAAAAAACAGTTATATTGATTAAAAAACTCACTATATCGGATTCATATCGGTATCGGCCGATATCCAAATTTATGATATCGGTATTGGACATAAAAAAGTGGTATCGTGCCATCTCTAGTATGTATTAAGTATTATTTCAGAATAATTTGCACTTTTTTCTTTTGCCAGTGACTGAAGGAGAATGTAAGGTTGAAAAGCAGCTTGTTTAAGTTTTAGCTGTGTCTGAACGGGTTTGAAATATTACAGAAACTTAAGCTTAAAAATGTGCAGATTTTTTAATGCAATATTGTATTTTCTTCATTGTACACTGTAATACACTGTGTTTTGCATTCCTGACTTGTATGAAATTCTTAAAGCTTATAGTCCAGTTACACACAATGGTAGAAATAAAGTAAGTATATTTACATATAAGTATATTAATATAATTCAGAATTTCAAGACATGCTTGTTTTTTTCAGTATTTTGATTTTATCTTAATTTCACCCCAATACATTTATGATTGACTGATACAATGATTAACCCAATACATTCAAACCAGTTTGACATGGGTCGACTTACACAGATGTCAGCTGTTAGACATTATTCTTAAAAGTGACTCTCTCTTACAAAACTTGTATTATTATATTCGTATTAGAAATAAACCACAACAAAGACTAGAGAGAAGGACCAAAAAGTACATACAAATTTGTTTTTCACAGTGTTCTCTCTATCTCTCATTACCTTTGACTCCATAGTTTTATCTTACCAAGCCTTTGACAGAATAATAGTGGGTAATAATTCTTCTGTGCTGTTACTCAACCATAATTGTGATAAAACTGCTTTTACTTATGTGTGAATGGGTAGTGTAAAGCGCTTTGGGGTCCTTCGGGACTAAGTAAAGCGCTATACAAATGCAGGCCATTTACTAGCATCGAAATGCTACTTAAAATGTCTTTGAAGTTTTCACTTAAGCAAAGCACTACAGTTTTTCTGAGATGCTATAACAAATACAGTATTGACAAAAGTCAAAGAAAATATGAATCTTCAGCGATTGCTACTATCGCCACATTTTAGATTAGGATCGTGTATTTTATGCCACATAAAATACATCCTAGCCGGGAGAAATCTGTGTACTAGTAAAAAGTCTTTGTAATAACAGGGGTCATAAAGATCCACTTTATTTGATGGGATGTGCAGTCCAGCAGTCTTGAAGCCCATGTGGGACACAGGACCAAGTCCTGCTTTGGCCAGACACATCCCCATGTAAACGTCATCAATGGGAAGAAGGTTAATGGATTTTGACATTTTGTATATGACCAAAGCTGTATAGTGAGACAGGAGGTAGCCTGCACCCCCACAGTAAGGAGGGTATGAGTCGGACTCATGCACCTGAACAGGAATATAGTACTTGCTGTTATTCCCTCTAATAGGCCCTTTTCCCTGGATAAGATGGCCAGTAAAGAGGTGCTGGCTTCCATCATTGTCCTTGAGGCTTTGCAGATACTCGACCATGTTGTCTGTGTTGGCAAAGACGTCGTCATCACCATTCAACAGGAAGTGAGCATTGGGACAGTTCCTTTCCATCCATTCAAGAAAGAGTATCTGCTTCAATGTAAGGTTGTAAAATGTGTCACTGAAATCCCATTGGAGGATGTCGTTGTGCTCCTGTTGCTCCAGCTCCAGGAGTTTGTTCAGCCTTTCCTTCTCAAACCCGCTCTCTGTCGTTCCTGAGATGAAGATCCGTCGAATCCACACACCGTTGTGTAACCTCTCTTCACCCCACGTTTTGCGCAGCACCTCTCTGCGTTCATAGTTCCCCGGAGAGCTTTTAATGACCAGAAGAAGAAAGACTTCTCCAGATTTGTCAGCTCCTCCACATTTGTCCGGAATGTCCAGTAGCATGGGGAAGTGGCGACAGTGGCGATAGTAGAGGAAATCCTTGATATGCTGAGGAAGTGTTTGGAATCCTGGGGTGTTGGCGGTAGATGTGTTTTGTTGACATTTTGACCACGAGGACATATGAGAGTTTTTCATAGGTGTCTTCTTTTGAACGCCTTTGCTTCTGGTAGTCACAGGTACAAAGTCAAACCCACGGTGGAAAAATCCAACCCTCCAAAGAAGGAAAATCAATAAAAAAAGAACTCCAGCTATCGGGAGATTTTTTGACTTTCTTATTCTCATCCTTTAAACTCTGCAAACCAAAACAAGGAAGAACTCTAACAACAATAACAGAAAAAAAGGTACGCATCAAAACCATTAGGACAAGTAATTACTAAGGCACAGCCGAGGAACAAATCAGTTACTGACTCACCGACCTCATTTCAGTTTTCTCTAACTGTCAGGTTGATGAAAATAGATTCATCTTTTGCTATAATATCAACAGGTGACACATATACTTATATTTTTAAAATAATAACCACATTAACTCATACAAACCTTAATGCAGTGAGATGTGGTGAAATGTGATAATTGTCTGATTAGCTTCATCAAAATCCAGATTTAATCCAAGTTTCAATTTCCCAGGACAGGCATAGTATGTTGATCACTTGAGAATCCAAAATTCACAGTTTAGTTTTGCAGTTTCTGTATAGTTTAAATGTAAGCTAGTCACTTCCTAAAAAAGATTTTATTCTGTCTGCTGCCACACCCTAAACCTCATAGCTGCAAGAACGGATGTTTGTTCTTGCGCCCAAAGATATGAGGGTTGCACCGAGCCGACTAGGCGGTGCTTGCATTAACGTAAACAGGATGATAAAGAAATATATCTGCTCTGACGTTTTCAAATATTTTAATGGGATAGACCGTGCACTCCCACATTTAATAATATATGTATTTAAAAAAGGGCTAGATTTACAGGTTTTAAGGTTCTGATAAACAGACAGAAAAGTACACTCTCCATGCTATTCACTCTTTCTCTTCACCATGGCCTCAGTACTCTTCTCTCTAGTTTTTATTTTTCTTACCCAGGCCTCTTAATTCTCTCCACCCTCCGCACTTACAAACTGCACTTGGGTAAATGTGATTAGCTGACAACACACCAAAACAACCCTGTTTCACTTAATGACTGTTTGGGACTGACCTCATTTTTATTTAATTTTTGTACTAGACTGTTTTGTTGACGATTTTCAAGCTTAGCTGATTGTTTGATTTCTAAAAGATGAAAATCATAAAACGATTCCAATGCTACCTTCTGATGGCCTTCGAGTGTACTACTACTAAAAGATTAAATATTAATATTAAACGTGAAAGTTTACATATAAAGTACTTGGCTTTTAAAAAAAAAACCTAAACCTATAATGCCCTTTGTATCATATTTGATTCATGAGATTCTGAGACCTCTATCTCATTAACATGATCAATACTTGCCATAATTTTTTTTGTCTAAAATGAACATTGTTGTTAACAAAAAGTTGCCAAAAATGACCAGTGTATCATATGCAATACAAAAAATATATAATAAATATAATAATAAAAATGTATCAAACACAACACAATATAGCAAAAGAATTGTTATGGATTTTGTCATCAGGGTTAATAAACATCTCAGTTCCAAAAAATCTTAGTTTTTTGATATGCTGGGTCTTAGAGGGTTAATGACTGTTTGGGACTGCACTGATTTTTATTTATTTTTTTGTACTAATCTTCTGCTTGTTTTGCTGATGGTTTTCAAGTTTAGCTGATTTGTTTGATTTGTAAAAGATGGAAATATTGAAATACTGAAATTAAACTTGAAAGTTTATGTATAAAGTATTTGGCTGTTTTTAAATAAGGAGAGCTCAAACAAGCTGAACCAGCACAGGCAGGTGCCCACTTAGATGCAGGAAAAAGCCACATTAAACCGAACTGTCAGTGCTGTAATTGTTAATAAAAATAAAAGTTGAGACATTTTGTATAAAAAATTTTGTATTTATTTGTTTGTTTTTTCATTCACATACTGTCCAAAGTGCTGTGGTTGTCACGGTTCTGGGCCAGTTTGACCCAGTATTTTGAGTTGTTTTGTTTTGGTGTGTTTTTGCATTATGGATTGTTTTCTTATTCTCTTGTAGTGTTTGTGGTGGTGATGATGATGATTATTATTAGAGTTTCATGTTTCTGTTTATCCGTGTTTAAGGATTTGTTGTTTCATGTTTTATTGTGAAGGTCTGTGTCTCATGTGAGTGTGTTCAGTTCTACTGCTCCCCTGTCTCGTTAGTCCCATTTCTCCCAGCTGTGTCTCCCTCCTGTTGTCCATTCCCTGATTACCACCCTGTGGATATTAGCCCTGTGTTTTCCTGTGCTCAGTGTTGCGTCGTACCCTCAGATCCTGCCTTTGTGTTCCTGTTTGGTTTCTGTTTTTGTTTCATGCCAGCAATAAAAGCTTTGGTTTTCAGTTACATTTTGTCTCGGAGTCCTGCATTTGGATCCACATTTCCACCTGACCGCACACAGAGCCCTGACAGTTAGTGATGGGCAGATGAAGCTTCATGAAGCACTGAAGCTTTTCATCCAATTGGTTCACCCCAGCGCAAAGCTTCTTGAAGCTTCATTTGCTCTAGTAGGACACCTACTGGACGTAAAAATATTAGTTGGCATGAATTTGAAGAGTGTGGCCTTTTGCACACAGCCTGTAAATGTCAACAACAAAAGGAGTGTGTAAGACATCTATATTGTAGTGATGGCAGTATACAGTGTATATTTATACTGGCAGTATGGAAAATGATTATTTGGAAATGCTTAAAATGGAAATGATCATTTACTGTGAGGTGAGGTGTGGTTGGGGTGTGGACAGTGGTTGTGCTTTTGTAACGTTGAGGTATGGACAGCAGTCCTGCCTGTTCACATTTTATTCTGTAAAAACTACATTTTCACTGCTTTTATGACCTTTTTAGTGGGGAGAACATAGCTAGGATTTAATGATTTAACAAATCTTTTAAATCCTTTGTCCTCCACAATGCTAAATGGCTGGGAGTCCTCAATCACCATGGTAACCAGGTCTTCATCTATTTGAGATTGTTCTCCTGAGGAAAGACAATAAAGACAAAGCACAAATATAAATATCACACACGTAACTTATAACAGTTGTATAATATTGTTATATCATTTAGTAACATTACTGCATCCTATATTATCATGGCATTTGATGGCTCACCTGGTCTTGCTCCACAATCGGTGTTCCCCTTATTCTCATGCAAAGCTCTGTAGTGCCTAAGCATGGATGAGGTGTTGTTGTTATATCCCAGCTCCCTGGCACATAGTAAACACTTCACCTTGTACAAAAGTCAAGACAGCTTAACATAAATTGTATTGCACCATCAGTATTATGAAAATACATCTTCTGTAGAAATTTACATAGCTTGTTGGGGGGAATAAGATCAAAATGTTCCCACACAGGGGAGGACATCCTCCTCTTCTTAGCTGGCTCCATTCTCTCCTGACTTTCTCTCCTCACTCTCATAAACCTCCAAACTGTCTCCAAACTCTCACTAACCGCAACTCTGCATCAAACACCCACATTTTGAATGAAGTCTGAGGGGTTTATATCGCTGTCATATCTCGCGGCAAAGTTCGAATCACTTCATGAACCAGTCACGTGGTACAGCCGGGCAGCGAGGCTTCGGACGTCATCATTTTCAGCTCCTCCCATAAATGAAGCAAGCCTCGATACGCGCATCGCGGAAACGCCCCCTCCATTACTCGACACAAGCTTCGAAGCCTCGATACAGAACGTCACATCACTACTGACAGTGGTTTTTGGTTCAGATTAAAATGAGTTTCAGAGCTTGTTTTGTTGCCATGTTTGTGTTTCCTTTATACCAATCTTCTTGCTCAATACTCTGAAATGGTTGATCTGTAAAAATCGTGTGTGAAATTAGGACGCCAAACAAGACTGAATAGCAGAATAGCAGATTTCCTTACTTTTTGCGTTACGTTTATATGGACTGTTTTTCCACTGTAATAAAAAAAATGTTTCTAATGTTTTCACATTTGTGTCATTTAAAGCTGTTTGTGGAGCCAGTATGCAGGACTCAGAGGCAGAACTGAACTCAAAAGCAGCTTTATTGCTTAAAGGAAAACTACAGACTAGGAGACAAGGAGGAAACTGGGAACGGAAGTAATAATCAACTTAATAATCAACTAGGAGACTGAAACACGAGGCAGACATTCAACATGATGGAGTTTGCGACAAATGACAAGAGGAGACAGAGAGCTAAAATATACCCTGGGTAATCAGGGAGATGGAAAGCACACAAGTGAACTAAATCCACCAATGAACCGAGGAAGGCAAAGCATAGCATAACACACAGGGGATAAGGGACTATCAAATTAAAAGAAGGAAACAAAAGCAGGGAGGGAAACCCAGACACAGGGAACAGATAAAGAAACTAATGAACTGAGAAGCTCTAGGAAAGAGAATATAATTTCTTAAATCCAAGAAAAATAGAACACACTGAAAATACTGGTTCAGAGGCCGAGGACCATGACGGTTTGATTAATCCATTTCCACATTTTAGTTATTTCATGAGCATTAGAGAAGAATATATAGATCAAGATCCAGTATGGCAGAATAGGTGTAACATTGCTTGTGCAATCGTAAGATAAAGAAACTACATTGTTTCTTTAATTTAAGGTTTTAAATATGATAATAAAACTCAGTACAACACAACTGGTTCCAACCAGATTCTCCTCCTCAAATGAACAACAGTGTAAGACATATTACACAAAGACTTCTGGAGCAGTGTCCTTTGGAGAGACGAGGCCAAAGTGGAAATGTTTGGACATAATGGACAACACCACTTTGGACAAAACCAGCACATCAACACAAACACCTCTTACCACCTGTCAGCACAGGGGTGGGGAGGTGATGATTAGGGCTTGCTTTCCAGCCACAGGACCTGGGCACCTTGCAGACACTGAGGTGAACATGAACTCCTTTATACCAAGGTATTTTAGAGTCAAATGTGAGGCCCTCTGTCTGATAACAAGAGCTTGATTGAAATTGTGTCGTGCAACATCACAGTGATCCTAAGCAAATCCATAATCACATGTCTGAAAAACAAAAATCAAGGCATTGCAATGATTCAGTCAAAGTCTAGCTGAACCATTGCAACACCATGCACTTCAAGTCGACTGAATTGTTGTGGCGGGAACTTAACAAATGCTGCAAATCTCAAGCTTTTGTAAAATCATATTATCTTGCAAAGAATAAAGAGGCCCTTTTATCTTTATTGTTTAAAGGTAAACGAGGAAGAAGATAATAGAAGGAAATAGAAAATGCAATCTAATTTTACTAGAGACCTCATTTATCCAATCACAAATATTTTCATGATGCACTTTATTCTATGCATGGGTGACTTATCTGACTTTTACACGAGGCACTTAGTTATACACTGAACCAACAACCAGTCTACTAATCTACAGTTGCACAATATATACTATGTACTCAGGAGGATTGTGTTTCAGGAAGTAGACTGGTGTCATACTGATCAGACCAGCGTTTCCTGACTACATATCATTGTCTCAAAGAGCAAGATAATGAACTCCAACGTGCAAGTATAGTGGCGATAGAAAAAAAAAACATTGTACAAAGGAGTATGTGTGACGGGGCGTGGTCAGCTGCCAGGCCCCCCTCGTGGGTTTAGTACCGATGATGAGTGAGGCTTCCTCCTGACATACAAACACTCCAATTCAAGGAGTTCAAATGGTTTATGTTCCAGTTGCCTTTTGATGTTTTGATTATGTTTTGATTATTGTACAGTGTGTCCTGCACTCGAAGCCACAGATAACCTGGAATCAAATGAATTTTCAAAATGCTACCTCTCCATTTTCTCAGAGCAAACAAATTTATCTGATACAGTGACTTCAACACTGACTAATAAAGGAGCCACCCCATATTTAAATAGGAAAAGATGTCCTGGAGGTGGAGTCACCTAGCAAACCCTCATCAACACTGCCTGTGGCAAGTGAAGCTCTCGCTGTTGCACAGACAGCTGATGCATGTTTTACTTCTATGCATGAAACAGTTGGGAAATGCTGCTCATGTTCTTACTTTCTGCAGGAAGAAGTTCGAATGCACACATTCAGATCATAGCAGAACTGATAAAATACAAGTCTGAAAAGATGCTGATGGGACACAGCGTGTGACTGGAGTGCTGTGTGACAAATTGTGGTTTCTTCGTACCTCGCAAGTCAAATGTTAGATCTCGGAAGTGACGGAAGTTAAAAAATAATTTTAAAAAAGGGTTTGTTTTGCTTCTTAGCAAAGTATGACTATTTGGGCATTCAAAAATGGCTGATGTGGTGCATTTTTGCCTTTGGAACATGCTAAAGAGTTCTTGTTAATGATATACACTTTAACACTTTTTCCAGACAATTGACTTTTATACAACTTGCTATTTTCTGGTACATGAGATTTGGAGGGGCAGCAAACAGGCGGGCAGTTATCCAACAAGGAAGTCCTTGTCCATGCTGTCATTTCCATAGAGTGTTTGAATCAGATTAGCAATACCAGCTATCCTCTTCCGTCTACCTGAGAAAATGCAAGTAACTATTTGAACAGTTATTAAAGTAACCTATTTGCCATTAAAGACATCCTTAAATACCAAACACTGATTGGGCAATGCAAAGCAGGTGCTGAGTTAAAGACCGAAAAAAGGGCACAGTAACCGCCGGCCCACCTCTTCCCCTGAGAGGGAAAAAAAACAAGCCTTGTAGGCGTTGCTTTCAGTTAGCGTTGCTTTGTCTGTTATGTTGGCTTTCATCCTCCCTTAATTTAATTCTTAACATCTTTTAAAAAACCTAACGAATTTAAAACGGACCCAAACAGTCTCCTCACATTCCTCCACCTGGTGTTAAGTAAGGTTAGAATTATATAACAATTTTTTTTACAGACATGAACAAAATCCAAGGCAGCTTATAAATATTTATCCCAATGTTTATTACAAAATAATCCTCCAAAATGTCTTGCGCAGGTACACCCAAACAAAAAAGGTCCAAGGACATTATGCATACATCTTATTTAAAACGATAAGATTGTGTACTGCCAGTGTATGCAGTTCACAGTTAGCATTTAAAGCTGTTTAACTGTACAACATATAGCCCATTACTTAGCAGCATTAAACCCAAACAGATTTGAACATTTGTGCATATATTCGATTCAGCATACTGAATCTGCAACAACAGATATTGATTCTTAATGAAACAGTGATCCTGCATTGGATTGCCTACTGGCAACCACTTGTAACGGCTTTTTACCGACACCCAGTTGTTATGTTCTGCAACACTGATGTAAGGCACAAATCCCTTTGTGTAACAGAAATATTGAGGCTGAAACAAACAAAATAAAGAAGGCTTAACAGAACAAAGAGAATTAAGAAGATAAAATATATATATATATATATATATATATATATATTACACCTTTTATTCTTAAGAAACCCTGAGAAATGATTTTGGATGATATCTGCGGCAACACAAGCGCCAGATCTAGAGCTGGGCATTGTTCAGAGGTTTACAGGTACAATTAAACTGCAGTGTAAAATTTACCAAATGTAGAACTTAAAATATCAAACCAACTCAAACATGAGTTCAATCGTTCTTTTTAGGTGATGAATTGCATTGTTATTTGTCCTGTTTTATTTAATGTATGTATTTATTTTTGGAAAAGTCTCAGTATATTTTAAGCACTTTGTAACTTTGTGCAGAAAAACAATACATAAATAAAATGTTTTCATATCATTGCTGTATTTTATTGTAAACCAATAATTTAAATGTACTTTCCTCCATACAATCGTAGCATGAAAAGACCCATACAGATGAACCATAGTACTCCGCAATGCTTTACATTTGAATTGGTTGATTATATGTCATCTGTTCATGATTTTCACACTGGCTGGCACGCGACATACAAAAAAAATCCAACAGAAAGTATGAATTAAATATTACAATCAGCTCTTAAAATTCACATTTGATTTACAGGCAGCTAACATTAACTTGGTAACTCTCCTTACACCTGGCTCATTTTCTACGTGATAGAAATTCAGTAAATTATGCAATATAGACTCAACTTTTCAATTCTTGGCCATTTTTCATGTCCTTAATCTCAGGACAAGGTAGCTAACACACGGCTGCACTCTAGCTGGCAGCTTTTGTCTACTAAAACATGGCCTTTATTAGTCTGTATCACCTGTAGCTATGCTGAACTTTATGTGATACTAAAATATAGAAAATCAGACCCAATGACTTTAAATGTGGACTCATTTTCCAATGAGAATTCTCAAAATGAGGCGTAACTTTACACTTGATGGCTACTTAAAATTCACATTCATTCTTTCTGTGCAGTAAGTGGGCATTTCAAGAAAAAGCGAAATCTAGCAATCCAATCAGTACCTATTAAGTAATATTAGACAATCTGGTAAAGAAAGGTACAAGATTTGGTGAGACAAAGACAAAATATAATGTATTGTATTGTAACGCAACAGCCAGTCCTGCCTGTTCAAATGTTGTCAACTCATTTAAGGTATGTGCCAGTCCCTTCTGTCCAGCAAAAGTTTTTTCTCTTTACAGTATGTGAAACAAACACTTACATGTTCATTTGAGCTGGAAGCAGGAGGAACCGGAACATCACTAAGCTCTATTATTGCCTAGAAGTTAAAGTTTGGTGCTACAAATGTTATTGGCTGGAGAGACCACATCTTAGATTTGGATCATGTACTCTGTGCCACATTAGATACATCTGAGCTGGAAGGAATCTGTGCACAAGTAAAACCTCTTTATAAAAGCAAGGATGGTATTGGTCTAAACTGTGGGATGGAACGTGTTGTCCTGCTGTCTTGACGCCCATGTGGGAAGTGGGGCCAAGTCCTGCTTTGGCCAGACACATCCCCATGTAAACATCATCAATGGGAAGAATGGTAATAGACTGGGACATATTGTAAATGACTGAAGCTGTATAGCCAGAGAGGAGGAAGCCCCCGCCACCACAATAAGGAGGGTACGAGTTTGACTCCTGCACCTGAACAGGAATATAGTACTTGCTGTTTGGTGATCTAATAGGGCCAACATTTTGGATCAGATGGCCAGTAAAGAGGTGCTGGCTTCCATCATTGTCCTTGAGGCTTTGCAGATACTCGACCATGTTGTCTGTGTTGGCAAAGACGTCGTCATCACCATTCAACAGGAAGTGAGCATTGGGACAGTTCCTTTCCATCCATTCAAGAAAGAGTATCTGCTTCAATGTAAGGTTGTAAAATGTGTCACTGAAATCCCATTGGAGGATGTCGTTGTGCTCCTGTTGCTCCAGCTCCAGGAGTTTGTTCAGCCTTTCCTTCTCAAACCCGCTCTCTGTCGTTCCTGAGATGAAGATCCGTCGAATCCACACACCGTTGTGTAACCTCTCTTCACCCCACGTTTTGCGCAGCACCTCTCTGCGTTCGTAGTTCCCCGGAGAGCTTTTAATGACCAGAAGAAGAAAGACTTCTCCAGATTTATCAGCTCCTCCACATTTGTCCGGAACATCCAGTAGCATGGGGAAGTGGCGACAGTGGCGATAGTAGAGGAAATCCTTGATAGAATTAGGCAAAGAGTTGAACTCAGCGATGTTGGCAGCAGATGTTTTTTGTTGACATTTTGGCCATGAGAATACATATGTGCTGTTTTTGGTGTTTTGCGTCAGTCGGCTGTGGTCCTCTCTAACATCTACGTGGAAACTTATAGTTTTATGGTCAACAAAATCTTTGCAAAGGTGAAGGAGCAAAAGCCCGAGTGCTACCACCATCAATACATTTCTTGCCCTGATGGTTTTCATCTTCAAAACTCTGTAGCGACAAGACAAAAGACAGAGATTAATTAAGATCAGAATGAAACTAGACTAACTTATTGAGGAAGTTATTGAGTAGAAGCAAGTACAAGCATGCAGTGAACACAAAGATGTGAGCCAAAGCCTTATAGATTTATGTACTACTTGTGCAGTGCATAAGACCCTCGCATTCTTCTTGAAAGTTCCTTTAGGGTGATGTGGTTAAACCCGCAACTGTAGCATACATTACACTGACAAGGGCATAACTTGCAAGGAACTTGCAATTTGTTTGTGTTCCCTTTATTAGCTAACAATACAGTGGTTTTTTTAACACTTGTTGACTTGTTTGTATGTTACAATTGCTCTCTATATCTGTGGCATAGGCATAAGGTGAAATTATTTTTCAGAATATGATCCTTTGCTCTGAATGTGGTTTTAAGAGTAAACTTGTGATTTCCTGAAACATGAGGACAGCGTGCACTTTAACTCTAGAATGATCACGTACCAGTGTTAGCTCAGTGATCGTTACAATGGGCCTTATTATAATGTTGCCTTTGTCTTGTCTTGTAATGTGATACTGTATCAGTAAGGGTTGTGTCACTTTGGTGTGATCGTGTTTGCAGGCTGAGATCTACACTGAGGTTTCACCTGTTAAAATCAATCCTCAAACAGCTTAAAATGCAGCAATGGGTGTTATATTCCTTCCAACAGAGCTAATGCTGGTGCCTTAATGGTAGACCATGTGGTGCACATGGGTTGACATGGGTTCCTGTTTTAAATTAAACAGAACATGTGTTGCGTTTAAAATATTTGTGCATGCACACAAAATGCGACACGCATGTAACAGCATATGTTTTTCACACATCCTTTTTACAGTACAGTTGATGTTTGTTTTGCAAAAGACTGAAGCATCATTTTAATTATCAAATTCTTTGCTGTAGCCCTGACACCTCATGGGCTGTGGCTTAACACTTATGCAAAACTAACATTTTGGTTTTAATTTGAAATGAAGGCAACACCCTCCCACGAAAAAACATACAAAAACACTTGGGCAACAGGAATGCAAACTCACCTGCACCACGACATGACTCTCAGAGTGACAAGCCAGCAGGAGTGAGGAGACCGAGCTTCAGAGCAGACATGAAGCAGCTGGACATGTGCCTGAAAAATCCACACACAGGATGCTGTCACACAAAATAAAAATAAATCAAATGTTGTTTTGTGTCCTCAGAATGGATGGAATATGTTACATAGGCTGTTTCTGACATTGAGTAATAAAACCACACAGTCATTCTGAAAGAAGCATTAAGGGGGGAAAAAGAAAGAAAGAAAATGAAGTTCCCGGTCCACACAGGCTTTTGTGTGTTTTTTAAATGCAAATCTGACAGCAATAAAACTCAAAATGTGCAGTGTAACAGTGTTCAGCAATCCTTAAGCATGTTAGTGCGGTAGGACAGCTGCGGCAGATTGCTTTATGTTGTTATTAACCTCCTAGGACCTGGTGTCCACATATGTGGACATCACATTTTGGGTTATTTAGACCAAAATACTCAATTTTGCTCAACATGGGCCTGATTTCTACTTACAAGGACATTATATTGCTACTGTTCTATCAAAATTTTAAACAAATATCCTCATATGTGGCTCTTATTTTTCTTTAAAAAAAAATCTGGTAATTCTTTGTTTTTACATTAATTGGGCCTCAACATGCCCAAATATCAAGGAGAAATTAAAAATGCATGTCGTGGAAGAGTTCGGGTCTTAGGAGGTTAAAGCAGAATTTTCAGTGTTGACCATTTTAACTGTTACTAGTTTTCTTCCTCTTTTGTTTTGCGTGATTTTTGTGTAGTTGGCACAACATCAGGGTAAAGTCGGGAACAATGGGCATAGCTTTGGATTCCACAAAAATGGACTGGAAAACGGAAGTTAACTGCACAGTGTCGTGAGTATTTGATTTGTGACAGCCACGACATCAAAAACAATTAAAAAGATGAATAACATATAGGCCTATTTTAAAATTATTTTTGCTGTGTGTGAAAGTGTTATTTACTAGGATCGCTGAATATTTCTATGCTTATTTCAATTTCCTGTTACAATACAAAGGACAATTGTTAACCAGTTACATACTGTGCAGACTCACGAATACAGAAGGCTAGTTTTGTAAAAAGCAAAATGATAAACAGCATTCAAATTAGTCTTCTGGACAAGGTAGAGCATGATTGCACAGGTTTTAAGTACACTTGTCTGGTTAACACTTTGACTTGTAATGTGGTTTTTACTTTGTGGTGTTTCTACTTTCAGACAATGAGAGCTCCTTTCAGTCTTGAACATGTCCGGGTACAACAGTCATTTGAAGAGATTTAGAAGATATGCCTATTTACTTTTTAATCTGCAAGTCCGATATGGTTATTATATATATTTCTTATTAAATCCTTTCATAGTGTGTTGTCATCAAAGCATCAGTAGCCACAGGCTGTAATCTTTTTGCCAAAATATTATATTTTATTTTTGTTGTTTGGTCTTTGTTGTCTCTGTTCTCCAGTTTGTTTTAAGATGGTGCCATTTAGTATTTAGTTAATATCTGCCAGCTCCATCACACAGAAGGCGTATTAAACAAATGTAATTTTTATAAACCATCGGGAGATTAAAAGAAGCATTGGTGAACATTTAAGTCCATTTTTTGATTTATTTTATTTTTTTTTTTACATAGTGTCATATTGTTGAATAGACAATAGTCGAGCTTTAAGCGACGATTATTAGTTTGTAAAAGGAATTTTTAAATTCCTTTGGCTTCCACAAACCAGACAGAGTTTGTGGAAGCCAAAGTAAGCAGAGTAAGCAAAGTAACACGTCGCGCATGGCTGAAGCATCAGAAGACATTTATATTTAGCTTTCGTCGAGTTCTCATGTAGCGAGTCATGCCTAAACTATTGTAAACTAATCTAGGGGACAGTTAAGATTCATAAAATAAGAGATTTTAAAAAGCGACACTCCAAAAAAAAATTTTTTTAAACAGCATTTGTCGTCTATGCGTAATTTCTCAGGAAACTGTGTTATTATAGCCAGTAATATATCCCAATTACGCCGAGTACAAACTAAACATGTGATGCTCCCTATGTCAGATCCCGTTACTTTACGGAAACTTTATTCGAGGACGCGCACGGGCACAGAGACAGCACTTCGCGAAGCTGCTGTGTACAGTACTTACAAGTTTAAGAAGATCGCCCCTCTCCTGTGTCTGTAGTGAAGTCAGACTAATAGTGAATCCAGAATCCGGTGGCTGAAAAGCTCAGGTCCCTGCACTGCAGGGCGTTGTTCTGTCCGCCCCGTGCGTCATCTCCTCATCTATTGCCTGTCGGTAACGATCTGCGATCATCCCGCTATGACTATTTTCTGCTTAAATAAAATGTACTACTGATGATTACCTAATAATAAAACCTTAAAAGTAAAGGTTATTTCCTATTAGGTTAGCTGTAGCTGTAGGAGGTGGAGCACGTCATCAACTAATCAGAAGGTTGGTGGTTATTCCTGGCTGCTCTGGTCTGCATGTTAAAGTATCCTTGGATAAGATACTAAATCCACTGGATTTTGAATGCGTGTGGATGTTTGATAGAAAGTACTTAGAAAAAGTGCTTGGGTGATTGAGGTATTCACCATTTATACATCCACTAGTAGCATTTTACACAACGCAGTCTAAGGAAATCCTTTAGCAGAATTTATGAAAGATCACATTATCCAGTTAAAGATTTGAGCTTCCTTTTCAACCAAATGGTCGGGCATTGCACAGCTACAAGCATTTCACCCCCCCATGTCATACTGTGTGTGTGTGACAAATAGAATTTGAATTTGAATTTGATTTGAATTTGAATTTGAAATGGGACACTTAATATAGTTAAAACTCTATTTGCAGGGTTAGTCGTATCTGTAGAGACAGTACTTCGCTGTAGGACACAGCTAAATATCACCACAGTAAAACAAGAAGACCTTAACTCACGTGGATGGTAAAATGCTTTTAAGGGCTTGGCCTTGAGATTTAAATATTTCCCTGCACTTTGTCTTCAAAAGCTTTTTAATCCCTTTCGGATTTATCGTGAAAATATTTCTTCATCTTTCTGTTTTGGTTTTTTCTGTCTATACAACACTTTTCAGGCATGCTTCTGTGTAAATTTCAACCAAAATAAAAAGAAGTTCTTTCTGAAAGCCTGTTCTTCCTCGTTGGAGTGCTGCCATGACTATTATTACTCTTCCAGTGACCTTCGTTGTTTAAGCGCTCATGGTCTTAAATTTCCTCTATTTTGCACACAGTTTTTTGACCGGGGCTAGAAGGACTCCAAACGCTTTCAAGGACCTTTTGTACATTTTAAAACTCATTTTCCACGCTGCCAAGCATCAACAATGATAAGTCAAACATCTTCAAGAGTTGAATACTAAAAGTGTTCGCACTCCCTGCTGATTCCTGACAGAAAACACCTGATCCCAAGTTCCCCTTCAAGTTTATGTTTAATCCCAGAGGCTGTCCTACTTTGCTATCCCCACACGTTGAATGATTTTTAATTGAATAATTTTGCAATTTTGAATTGATCGAGCATGTTTGCCTCGCGTGTTCAACCTTTAGCACTTGGGTGAGAAAATTACAAATATTTCAGTTCATATTTACACTGAAATGTACATGTTTACGTGAAGCATAACAACTAAACATAGAACGTGAACCTCAAGGTTTAGTTGCCATCGGCCTTGGGATTGTTTTTTTAGTCAAGGGTTAAAAGTGCTGAGTTAAGCATAGCATAAAAATACTGCTGTAGTATATGGAAATATAAATGCGGTTATAGTTTCTGCTGTCATGACACTAAAGCAATTTGGAGAAATGAAAGAGAAAGACAGGGAAGGGGAAGAATCTAAAGCTTAATCTTACCAGACTAACTGCATTTCACTGTGAAATATGGATTAAAAAGTCACCAGTGCTAGGACTGAATGTATTATGCTCTGTGTGAGTTTGCAATACCTGATGTAATATGCTGTGTAATCTCTTTTAAAGACTGAAACCATGCACAGCTCAGTTGACTACGAATCTGGAAAAATATGTGGCTGTAAGGTGATATGCAGCTTTTTAGTCACCAGATGTCAACTCGGGTGAATACCTGCTGGAGAATTCGGACCTGTATACTAAACAGCGCACTCCACCAAATGAAGTGATATCTTATGGAATAGTGGGGTCTACCCCTACAGCAGACTATCAAAGTCATTTAAATATAATGGGCAAGTATCAACTTTAAATCTCCCCAATTACATACAGACCAATTGTCTGTATCATCAACTCGGTCCCCTATAACATGTCAAAGTTTCTGGCTTCAATCCTCAATCCGTTAGCAGGCAGCTCTAAACACCATATCCAGAACACCTTGGATTTTTTTGAGAAGGTGTTGTGTTCTGTAAACACACATGGATCAGTGTAATCAGTCTGACTCTCATCATCCATTGGAGCATAAACTGGGTGTCATCAGGACACTACAACACGGAGCAAATTACATCCCCACAGACCGAGTGGCCAGGAAAGCAGAAGAACATCACATCAAGAAGGCCCTGAGTAGGCCCAGCTGAACATTTGTCAAAGCCTTCCCAGCTTTGGCAAAAAGAAAGCTCCAAGGTATCCAGGAGAGAAGGACAACTGCTGCCTAAGCACTTTAGTGATCCCTTGTGTGTCAGGAGTACGGGAACAGCTAGGACGCATTTGAAACTGATCTCACAGCCCATTGCTGTTATATCTTTTACTATTTTACTTGCTATGATTGAGCATGCATCAAGACTTTAAAAAAATGGAATTTCCACAGGACACACAAGGCAAAATAAAAGTGACATATAGAAATGTTTACAGTAAACACTGTGAAGAACTGGGAGCACCAGTCTAATGACAGGAACTGTTGTGAAGTCCTCCCCCCAGACATTAAATGTGAAAATGACCTTTTATTTTCCTGGTACAGAGCTCAGATAAGGCCATATAAACATTTTCTTTTATCAGGCATCAAGCAGTGACATGAGTGTAAAGAAACTGCATAGAAAATGCAACTCTCTTTCAATAAACATCTATTTTAAGGACAGTTTTTAAAAATTGTTGGTAATTTATTACTTAACCTTTGAGGCTAACATACTGCAACATAATAGATGCAAGTTTTGTTGTATTCATTTGTTTTTATTAATCCCAAGTCATTTGGGAACAGAGAGAATACATTTTCCTCTTGGCACATGTCAAAACCTGCTCACATTTTATCCAGAAATGTTTAATTTGACCTTCACCAAAACATCGTGTCAAGGTCATTATTCCTTAGTACAATTTTGCTTTAGCGGGGAAATCTACAGTGTAACCTATATGGTAACCAGAAACCCCTTTTAGCCCTGTTTGGTATGTCACAGTCGCATGTGACACATGCTTAAAAAAGAAGGTGTCATTGGCAGGCATTCATTATTTATAATTCACTGGTGTCAGGTGGAAGATAAGCATCACGATGGATTCACCTGAGGTTAAAATACCTGGGTTGGACATCCAGGCTCCTTTTCAATCGCATGAATTACTTACATACAAGATACATACACAATGAAAAAGAAACAGTGGTGCATGTGGTAGTTGTGAAACTACCAGGCCTGAAATTGCATCAGTACAAAGAAACTTTCCACTTCCTCTTCCTGCCCTCGTTCACATGTGCTAGGTTAAATTTTTTTGCACCACATTTTAATTTTTGAAGGCAGCTTGAGGCTGCAGCACGTTCACAGTACACAGTGGTCATGTATGAGATGCACTTAGCGTGGGGATTGGGCTGTGGTGTCATCTTCTTCAAAGGGATGGAACCATGCATCCATTTTACGCTTGAGTCTCTTCTTAAGCTGAAAGCGGCGCTGGACTGAGGTAGAATTGTAAGCTTGGGTCTTTAGTTTGCTGTAGTAATCAGAGAACTTGTTAAACAGGAAAGAAATCGGCATGCCGTTGAGGATTATCCCAAAAGTAATGCATCCAAAGGCCACGATGCGGCCCAGGATAGTTACAGGAACCACATCCCCGTAGCCCACAGTGGAGATACTGACCTGAGAGAGAAAAGGGGAAACAAAATCCTATGTTCAGTTTCCAGGAATGTTTCCTTTAATCAGAGTTATTTTTGATTCTAAGAATGAATTAAAAGTTTACACTAACAAGTAGTACAGCTGGCCTTGAAAATATCTGCTGAATCGACACTTACTTGTTTAATTTCACTTCAAAAGCAACACAAAGACATTATCTGAAGTCTGCAGTGCAAGTATAAACATTAAAATGTGTAACTTTATTGGACAGTTCTGTACAATCAGGCTGCTGCTTCCATCAAAACCTACACCCTAGCCTCTTTGTGGCTCTAGCAGGTGTCAAAATACTTAAGAAAAAGCACAGACAGCAGACCACTTCCGTTGACCAGTGTTAGGATCGCCATCTTCTAATTCTTTATGAGAAAACAGTTTGGGCAGGGTTTGCCTTTCATGAAATGACATTTAAGAAATTTATGCAAATAGACTAAAAAAATGCTGAGAAGAATTTAGTTTTTTAAGCCAAACATAAGTACAGATCACTGCATGTTACATTTGTGAAAATCAATTAATTTCTGTGTTTGACTAATAAGTAGTGGAATAATAACCTTTGATCTAGAGAGTGTTTACATTTCTAGACAGGTGAAAGTCACACTTGTAGGTGTTAGAATGTTCAACTTATTGCTCAGGGGAAGAGTAGGTAGGTGAAAAAAGACTGCAAAAGGAAATACGCGGCTGGTTTGGGTTAGGGCTTAGGTGCTGTAGTACACATTTCTTTGACACTTAGAGCCCCCGAGAGCAGCCAGTTTGCTTTTCTACCTTTAAAACCTACCTTTAAAACCCGCCTACCAGCCAAATGGCTTTTAGCTAGGCTTTAGCTTCAGCCAAGTGGAAGCTAAATTGGCTAGTCATTCATATGTAAATTAGGTTGTTATCTGAGAATTCTGGAGGGGAGTGGGTGTGTGTGAATGATTGCTAATTTCTAACTGCCAACTGCCTCTTTGTTTGTCCGGGGGTGGGGGAGCTGCTAAAAGCTGTGAACTTCCTTTTGTGTTCGTCTTGATGCATTCTCAATCATCCAGGGAAATAAATCTCCAAAAGTCACCAACTTGGAGTGTTTCAGTTTGCCATCTTAGGGAGAAATCAACACACATGGGTGTAGGTCCTTTGTTGCTGAGATTTATTGATAAAAACAGTACAAAAGACCAACCATTTGTACACATATTTACAAATAATAATAAAAAGTGAGTGAGTACATTTCAACATTTTCAGCAATCACTCACAATCCTGGCACTGCCATGGTATCTGTAGTCTGCATTTACCACATGTGTATCTGTAGCAGTGAACACATCGCACAGTGGCATGATTGTTCTTGCAGTTTGTGTTTGACCTGACACATGCTCTTTTCCAGGGCTCAGGTGTGGAGGGTTGTGTCCAAAGCAACTGTTCTTTTCTTGCCTTCTTCCCAGCTACATGAGAGTGAGCCACTCTCTTGCAAGCGCCACCAGGAAGTCCACCCGTCTTTCCTTCGTCCCGGTGCATGCTTGATACAGCACATGTGCATTCAGTGCTGCCATGTCAATCATGTTATAAAACACGGCAACTGGCCAGCGCCGTGTTCCTTGCGGACAGTGTACTCCCGAACCATCTGGTCCATCACATCCACGCCACACTTTGTTTTGTTGTAAAGGGTGACAGTGTTTGGCTTCCTTTTGGTAGGTGTTATCAGTCTGAACCACGCTGTGCATGCTGCTAAGAATATAGACTGTCTTCTTCCGTTTGGCCGCATACGCCGTCAGCGTGGCAGCAGAGGTTGAAAACACCTAAGAAATAAGATAAATTGTTATTTCCATAGCCCTTTTACACACAATGAAACACATAAACATAGAACCACAAAAGACCTGCAACATACCTGAGTGGTGAATTCATTGCGATCTGTCTGTCTAGTGGATTGAGGAATTTCCCTGCGAATCTTGTTGACTGTGCCGAGGATGGTGGTTTTCCGTCTAAGAAGTTTTTGCGCAAGTGAAAGCGATGTGAAAAAATTGTCGTGGTAACATTTCTGCCCTTGTCCAGGAATGGTTCCATCAGCCTCATAACTACATTTTCGAAAGTCTCTCCCCACGTGGGATCGATTGGGGTCCTTGCCAAGATATGGGAAGACATTGCAAATGTACTTGGATTTTAGGTTGCAAGCCACCCAAAGACTTGATCCCAAACTTGTCAGGTTTACTTGAAATATACTGCAGGAAACAGCACCGAGTCTTTGATGGGAAAAGCTGTTCATCAACGGTGATATGCAGGGTTGTAGCACGTGATGCAGTTGGTGACAAATGATCCCCACACACTGGAAATGCAGACTACAGATACCATGGCAGTGCCAGGATTGTGAGTGATTGCTGAAAATGTTGAAATGTACTCACTCACTTTTTATTATTATTTGTAAATATGTGTACAAATGGTTGGTTTTTTGTACTGTTTTTATCAATAAATCTCAGCAACAAAGGACACTACACCCATGTGTGTTGATTTCTCCCTAAGATGGCAAACTGAAACACTCCAAGTTGGTGACTTTTGGAGATTTATTTCCCTGGATGATTGAGAATGCATCAAGACGAACACAAAAGGAAGTTCACAGCTTTTAGCAGCTCCCCCACCCCCTCATTCACACACCCCCACTCCCCTCCAGAATTCCCAGATAACAACCTAATTTACATATGAATGACTAGCCAATTTAGCTTCCACTTGGCTGAAGCTAAAGCCTAGCTAAAAGCCATTTGGCTGGAAGGCGGGTTTTTAAAGGTAGAAAGGTAGAAGCCTGGCCGGCTGGTGTTGAACCTTCCTTTTATTAGCGCACATAATAGGCAGATGTTTGCTTAGAAAGAAAAAGTCAAAGGCAGACGTGGAGATGTGGCGTTTATAGCTACAGACAGTGATACTTACTGCTGCCCACCACCAGGCGTACGGGATACTGCTGATGGGAGAGCCTTCGGTTTCCCTTTCTGCTGAATGCAGAAGAGCAGAGAATGTGAAGATTCCCAAGGCGATAAAGAGAAAAATGCAATAGGCCTCCTGGTAGCACCTCCGCAGAGTAAATGCAAAGGCCCTCATGCCGGTCGAGTGGCGGGCTAGCTTCAAAATCCGAAAGATCCGCAGCAACTTGACAATTTTGAGGACGTGGCTGAGCTTACTGACCCGGGCCATGGCCCTGAGGTCTTCCTGTGCACTCACATCCTCGGAGTCAGTAAAGGCTTCAAAGATGATCTGGACAAAATAAGGCATGACTGAAACCATGTCCACAAAGTTAAGTCCGCTCTTCAAAAATAATACAATGTCAGGAGTGGTGATGAGACGAATCAAATACTCAAAGGTGAAGAACACAATGGTGACGATCTCTCCCCACTCCATGTAGGTTTTGTCATCGATTCTGTACGACTGTAGTTCTTCCACAGTGTTGAGACACATTGAAGCGATGGACAAGAGCACGAAAAGGTTAGAGAGCAGCGTGAAAGTCTTCGCAAGAGTTGACGAGTACGGATTCTCCACAATGTTCCACATAGTCATCCGAACGTCCCCAAACATCATGTCCTTGAAATACTCATCATTGTACTTTACCTCGACCTCAGCCATTAGTTCTCTTTCCACCTTCAGGTTCTCCTTCAACTCATCTACCTTCTCCTGAAACACCATCCAACAGCAGAGCTGTGTGTCCTTCAGGCTCAGGCCCCAGTATGCAATTTCTTCCTCAAAGCTGATGGGACACATTTCCACTATGATCCAAAGCACTCCGGTTGCATAGAAATGGCAGATGTGGTGAAAGAAGGCAGGATCCCGGTCAAAGAAGAACTCGTTGCTGCACACAGAGTAGTCATCACAGAGGGTGAGGAGTTTTGCCTGGTCCCGGCAGAGAGCTAAGGAACCTATTCGAGTGTTAGGATATCTAACTGCACACATTCTTGGAATGTAAAACACTTTCCCTCCTACATTTAAGTTCATGTTTTGCTGGGGTTTGGGTGTCTTCTCACCTTTAGGGCAGTCATCTTTAATCCCAGGATAGTCCAGATTCTTCAGTGAGCTCCACGCTTTGGCTGTTTTTTCCTGAGAAAATGGGAATGTTTTATTATCCTTTGTGCACTTTGAGAGAGAGCTGACACTATAGCAGGAGCTCTGCAAACATGTTTGCAGCTGAGCGTTCTCTGAGCAAGCCATATCAGCTGTGGTCCAAGACAGGAAATGCAACAGAACAAAAAGAGGAAAACAACCATTAAAAGAAAGACTTGAAAGGGGTGTAATCAACACATGGTAAATCCACGAATATCTGATCCTGCAGCCACTTCTGACATCTCAGGGGAAACGGGGTTTTCCTGTTTGATGGCTCAGCTGTGGCTGATATGGTGACTCCTGGAAGTCAGGGGACAGAAGGAATTTCCTCTGTTTGTTACAGCAAAGACAACACATTGGACTTTACGACCAGAAGATCAGGACAAGCAGCAGGGATTTTATCCATTTAATCTCATTGGGACCCTTCCAAGTGCCCTTAAGTAGTTGTATATTTAGGAGGGAGGGGCATGAAGGGCAGGATTAGTAAACAAAGTTGCTTTAAGGATTTTGAACCTACGCAGGTACAGGGAAAACAAGCAAACCTCACGCAGTAAGGCCTCAGCCAACCAGGAAGTGTAAACCAGAACCTCCTTGACGTGAGACAACAATACTAAACACTGCACCACTGTGCCACCCTCAGTGGTCATTTTTTTTAAAATTAATATTGAAATCACAGCATCTAAATTTTATACACATAAAATACAGGATAAAATGAAATGGAATGAATACTACAGAATGTACATAAGGTGCAGTTGAAGTCTGGCAGCGTGAGCAGTGTGACAGTTCAACTGTTTAAGAGGGAGATGGTGAGGGGAAAGAAACTGTTCCTATGTCGGGTGATCCTGGTCTGCAGGCTTCTGTACTGTCTGCCAGAGGGCAGCAGGTGGAGAAAGTCTGTGTCCAGGGTGTGAGGGGTCTGTGATGATTTTCCCCGTTTCCTGGTTCTTGAGAGGTACAGATCCTGGATGGAGGCAGGGGGGCGCCGATTATCTTTTCTGCTGCCCGTACAGTCCGCTGCAGTCTGCTCCTGTCCTGTTTAGTGGCTGCTCCATACCAGACTGTGATGGAGCACAAGACAGCCTCAATGACTGCAGTGTAGAACTGGATCAGCAGCTCCTGTGGAAGACTGTACTTCCCCAGTTGTATCAGGAAGTACATCCTCTGCTGGGTGTTTTTGAGGATGGAGGAGATGTTGGTCTCCTACTTCAGGTCCTGGGAGATGGTGGTACCCAAGAACTTGAAGATCGCCACAATTGACACCGGGCTGTCTGATATGGTTAGGGGGAGCAGTGTTGAAGGATGTCTCCTGAAGTCCACTGTCATCTCTACAGTCTTCAGCACAGATGGCAGAAATGTGGAGTTTTACATAAATAACTTAGAGTTAACCCTGACATCAAAACTTCAGTATCTTTGTCTTGAACCCAACAAGGTTTATCAGCCTTAATAAAATGCAGTCCAATTCTTCAATTTCTGCAAAACAAGTAAGTAAAGTTGTATTTATATAGCACCCTTCAAGACAAAAATCACAAAGTGCTTCACAGAAGCTAAAACAAAAATAAAAATCAACCAAAAGCAAGTTTAAAAAGATGAGTTTTTGTAACTAATTAGGTTAATCAAAAACACATCAGTAACACGACTGGGTATAAAAGGAGCATCTTAGAGATGTAGAGTTTATCAGAAACAAATATCAGCAGAGGCTCACCAATCTGCAAAAAAGAACAACAACAAATCAGAGAGCAATTTCAGATTAAGAGAGACTTTGAATATCTCTTTTACAGTGCATGCGTACTGTTGTCAATAAGTCCAGAGAATCTGGAGAAATCTCTGTCCACAAGGGACAAGGCTAATACTTGTGATCTTTGGGCCCTCGGATGGCATTGCATTAAATGAGAGAGATTACTGTCTGTGAACACAGTTCATAGTGCCATTCAGATACAGGTTAAAGCTCTATAATGCAAAGAAGAAGCTATCAGTTCTATTTGTATGGCGCCAAATCACAACTACGGTTGACTCAGGGTGCTTTATATTGTAAAGTAAAGACCCTACAAAAATACAGAGAAAACCCAACAATTCAATGAACCCCTGTGAGGAGCCACTTGGTGAGAGTGGAAAGGAAAAACACCCTTTTAACAGGAAGAAACCTCCAGCAGAACCACACTCAGACAGAGTCAACCAACCATTGTCATATACGTGTGCACTTACAGTTAAACTGCACATCAGTCCACTGAAGCAGAAAAAATCTTCCCACACAAAATGAGCACAATGCAGCACGGTTATCAGGATAGACTGTGGGTGGTTACATCCTCTGCATGCTACACTGATGAGGTTTGAACTAGTTCACTGACTTAGTAAATTATTTATGAATGTAAGTGGATGTGAAACTTAAAACATGCTTTGACTACACTAGGAATAAGTCTCTTCTACATTTGTCATGAGACAGCTGTGTTGCTACCAACACACACTCGTTGGTTAGATAAAAAAAGGGTGTGTAAATCCTGTATATGTGTAAGACAGATTGTGTAAAATGTAATCCATTGGTGAATAGTTAACTTGGCTATCTGAAAAAACCCACCCAACCACACACAAAAAAACCCAGCTGGGTGTTGCCCTAGATTGATGGCTTATGTGCTGTGTTGTGTTGAGGTGGCTATAAAAATGAGATTACACAAACTGCTGAGGACCTGAAATCCTACATCAGAGCTGCAGGAACTGCTGTCCTCACTTCACAGACACTTAAAGAATAGTTTTAAAATACTGACTTCTAATAAATCCCTCATATTAAAGAGACACTACCAAGCTATTCTGTTTTGCCTCTGCACTCTCTACCACTCACTGGGACACAGAGTAATCTCTCAGCTTAATTAACTAAGCGTGATCTTCTCCTTCTCCTGCTAACCTACTTATCTCACTTCAGTGAACTGATCATAAGATGAAATCTGCGAGGGACAGAGGGGGATTGGGCAGCTTTATCGGAATACTACAAACATAACACAAACTGGAAACATGGAGTTGGTAGTGGTGCAGTGAGTGATGATGTTTCTAAACGTACTGACAGGTGTGTTTGATGTGCTGGCCAACCAGAAGCTTGAAACATACAATTTCACTAAGGTAACAATGTTTCATAAGCGACATCACTTCACAATACTTTCTGCAAGACCTCGAATGGCGTGAGCCTCTTCAGCTGGATGAAGATAAAATAGAAACAGTTCCATCAAAGGTTTTTTTTTTGTTTACATAATTAAGCCTTAAGAATTCAGAATAACTCACGCTCAGTTCATTTTACACTGGTTCCTGTCAGTCTCTGTCCCCCATCTCAAAATATTACTGCTAGGCCTCTCACATGCGCCCGAATAAAGAGATCATATCGTATCTGTTTTAGCTTCTCTCCACTGGTTTCCAGTGAGGTTTAAAATTGATTTCAAGGTCCTCCTGTTTGTATACCACTACAGGATGTATGTCTACAGAATGTGGTCCTGTAGACCTAAAACTAAAGATGACTCACTCACATTTTTGCTCATCCTAGCCTCGGTGCCTTTTTCTGTTTAGCACCTACTAACATGTGCTTTACTTATTTCTTATCTATTCCCTTGCTTTGTTTTTCTTTATTCATTCTAATTTTTGTACAGCATTTCTTTTTTTTTTTAATAGATATTCTTTATAAATAAAATTTAAGTCGAGTCATGTTTTACAGTCTTGATACATGCTGGAATTACTGAAAGAGCATCTCAACCTCTGACCTCATTAAAATCGAGAAAAACTCTTAAAGCTGGAGGCAAAAATCAGTTTTTTTCAAGTGTGTAATAAGAAACTACAACGAGATTTTATGAATGATTGTGACGTGTTGATTCCATCTCTAATTTATACATAATGTCTGTGACATCACGAGCCTCATTTTGCTAAAATGCACCTTGTTGTCGGACATTAGACACCAACAGTTATTATATTTTCAGTTACTGCCAGTTAATAAGGCAGAACATGCTGCATGCTGCATGAGTGAACGGTAAGAGCGACATTTAAGACAGCAGCCATTTCCACTTATGTTTGGCATGCTAAAGATGAGCTGCCGAAGTTCAGACTGAGCGTCAGAACGCGGAAGATGCTGATCTGCTGTGGTTTTCCCACAAAATCAGCTCTAGGGTTTACAGAGGATGGTCCAAATAAAGAGAAAACATCCATTGAGCGGCAGTTCTCTGAGAATGTTTGCTAATGCCAGAGGTAATAATATAATCAGACTGCTTCAAGCTGCTGGGATGGAAACAGTCACACAGGATGCCACTCCTATGAGTCAATAACAGGAAATTGATGCTATTGTACCACAGAGGCTTTATCTAGTATTTCTGCTGCAAAATAATGATAATAATAATGATGGATTAGATTTATATAGCGCTTTTCAAGGCACCCAAAGCGCTTTACAATGCCACTATTCATTCACTCTCGCATTCAGTGCTAGGACCAATTCTGTTTACATTATACATGCTTCCCTTAGGCAGCATCATTAGAAGACATAGAATACATTTTCACTGCTATGCCGATGACACCCAGCTCTATCTGTCCATGAAGCCAGATAACACACACCAATTAGTTAAACTGCAGGAATGTCTTAAAGACATAAAGACCTGGATGGCCGCTAACTTTCTGCTTCTTAATTCAGATAAAACTGAGGTTATTGTACTCGGCCCTGAAAAGCTTAGAAATATGGTATCTAACCAGATTCTTACTCTGGATGGCATTACCTTGGCCTCCAGTAACACTGCGAGGAACCTTGGAGTCATTTTTGACCAGGATATGTCCTTCAATGCACATATTAAACAAATATGTAAGACTGCGTTCTTCCATTTGCGCAACATCTCTAAAATTAGAAATATCCTGTCTCAGAGTGACGCTGAAAAACTAGTTCATGCATTTATTACTTCCAGGCTGGACTACTGTAATTCATTATTATCAGGATGTCCAAAAAACTCACTGAAAAGCCTTCAGCTGATCCAAAATGCTGCAGCAAGAGTCCTGACAGGGACTAGAAAGAGAGAGCATATTTCTCCTGTTTTGGCTTCCCTTCATTGGCTTCCTGTTAAATCCAGAATTGAATTCAAAATCCTGCTCCTCACATACAAGGTCTTAAATAATCAGGCCCCATCTTATCTCAATGACCTTGTAGTACCATATCACCCTATTAGAGCACTTCGCTCTCGCTCTGCAGGCCTACTTGTTGTTCCTAGAGTATTTAAAAGTAGAATGGGAGGCAGAGCCTTCAGTTTTCAGGCCCCTCTTCTGTGGAACCAGCTTCCAGTTTGGATTCGGGAGACAGACACTATCTCAACTTTTAAGATTAGGCTTAAAACTTTCCTTTTTGCTAAAGCATATAGTTAGGGCTGGACCAGGTGACCCTGAATCCTCCCTTAGTTATGCTGCAATAGACGTAGGCTGCCGGGGGATTCCCATGATGCATTGAGTTTTTCCTTTCCAGTCACCTTTCTCACTCACTATGTATTAACAGACCTCTCTGCATTGAATCATATCTGTTATTAACCTCTGTCTCTCTTCCACAGCATGTCTTTTATCCTGTCTTCCTTCTCTCACCCCAACCGGTCGCAGCAGATGGCCGCCCCTCCCTGAGCCTGGTTCTGCCGGAGGTTTCTTCCTGTTAAAAGGGAGTTTTTCCTTCCCACTGTCGCCAAAGTGCTTGCTCATAGGGGGTCATATGATTGTTGGGTTTTTCTCTGTATCTATGAAGCGCCTTGAGGCGACTTATGTTGTGATTTGGCGCTATATAAATAAAATTGAATTGAATTGAATTCACACACTGGTGGAGGCAAGCTACGGCAGTTGGTAGAGTCACTTTGGTGTGAACAAAACAAAAGCATAGATCCATCCTGCTCTGTATCACCAGTTTAGGCTGGTGGTTTTGGTGTAATGGTGTGAGGCAGACCTTCCTGGCACACATTGGACACCTTAGTCCCAACTGAGCATCATTTACAACACCAAAGCCTACCCGAGTATTGTTGCTTCTTATGTTGTAGCTTCTTGGGATGTGCACAAACTGTGTGATGCTGTTGTATCAACATGGATCAAAATCTGAGGAAAGTTTCCAGCACCTTGTTGAATCTGTACCATGAAGAATTAAAGCAGTTCTGAAAGCAACAAGTGGTCCAACTCGGTGCTAGCTAGGTGTAACTAATGAAGTGGCCAGCGAGTGTATAGTTAAAAGAGGCAAACATAAACGCACAAACACAGTGAACTCAGGTCTGTTTGGAGTTATTAATTAAAACAGATCATTGCAGTGCAGACAGAGGTGCAGGAGGCTCCTGACATATAGTACAACTGGTGCTTTGTCACAATTGGATTAGCTAACATTTTCATATTTTCCATGCAGAGAGCAATGAAGCCAAAATGCAAAAACATCAAACGTAGGAAAACATACAATTCTTTATTTGACTCATTTACAGCAATTAACAGAATTATGTAAAGTACAGAGACAGCACTAAAGCAGCTACAATACTACTGCAAAATAAATAAACCCACCAAAATAAATACTAACCATACAAGTCAGCAGTTTGTACCAACAGATCTTTTTTTTAAGGTCCAACAGAAAAAACAAATCAAGAGACTGAAATCAGATAAGGCATGTCAACCATTCAACAGCATCAACCACAACCGCATCAACACACAAACAAAAACATGAAGAAACCCCCAAACCAGTTATAGGTTTTCTAACAGTTGGTAATAGACTAAGAAAAAAAGCCCTTTATGTATTTATTTAAGGTCACTTTAAACTGAATTGAGATTCCAAATGATGCCATAAGCTGGGTTAGGAATGTTGAAATATTTAACTCAGCCAGCTTCTGAACTGGTAATAAAACGTGTGCTGCACAAAAGTGGCTGCTAGATAGTTGATGTTATATTGTAGAAAATAGGAAAGCGGTCTAACACTGAGGAAAGCTCTCAAAAGTTTATCGAACTAAGACGAAGAAAAAAAAAAGGGTGACCATTTAAAAACAAAAAACAAACATCCTGGTAGGGATGGATTTTTTAGATCAATATTTAACTTTCAGCTTTAATCCAGTCTGTGAAAACACACAAGAGTGACCTTCTGCACTTTGTACCCTGCAGGATTCACACCAAGTGTGTAAACAAAACCATGCATACATTTGGTGATGCTCTTTAAAATGTGCCAAACTAAATGTCTATTAAATTAACGCATTTTGCTCGCTTGATTCCTGATTGATGTGAGGAAGTAAAACTTGTAATACTGCTGGAGTTAAGTTTGGTGAATTGAACACGAGGCAAAAAGTATTCAAAACATTCAGTAAAACGATGCAACTAAACTAAAATACAAATATGAACAAATATTAGTGACTAAATAATTTCATCTGTGAAACCTCATCCTACAGTTTGCTCATTCTCTTTGATCAAAAGTGCAAAACATATCAAAGAAACCAGCAAACTGTGTTGTCAATTATCAGAACGATCTCACTGCCAGTGTCCTTCATACACATATTTTCACCTCGTCTTCAGTTCACATGGAAATGTGAAGACCTTAACAGTTAACCTGATGAACATTTCTTAGACATACTTAAAGAAAAAGAAACTGGATGTGCTTGTTCACCATTAAGTAAATAAACTATGACTTTAACAAAAACAAAGTGAGTTGCGAGAGCTATGTGAAAAATATCCTGAGAAGTGAAGGACTTTCCTCCTCTTCAAATGCAGATATTTATCCCAGATCACAGATTTAAACTTCCAGGGGAGTTGGAACTCTCAGCCGGGCCTGCTTGCTGCCTTGATGTCCTGTCAGCTCTGAGGTCTTTGCCAGGGGTTAAAACACCACCAGGTTTACCGGGAGAAACCCAGTCAGCTGATCACTTGTGTCAAACCTTCACTCACCGTCCAAGTCCCGCTTAAGCAAAGTTTCCTGGCAGCAAAGAAAACACGACTTAGTCAACCTGCTGCATGGGATAAGCCTCTAACTTGTGAGTCAAACTGTGTTTCTATATATTATAGGATAAATTCCACATAAACAAACAAAAGAAACTCATTGATGGGACAGCCTGTTTGTTTATATTGTGATTGTGTCAGTTTAAAGTCTAGACAGGAGGAAGAAACTGTAGCTTAACGGATGTATTCTGTACGCCTTTCAAACAGCCCACATTTGCAGTTCTTTCAAACTATTTTAAAAGCTGAGATGCAAATGAGAAAATCTGAGGTTGCTGGCTTCAAATATTAATAGTAAGACATGCGTGTGTGCGTGTTTTTCCTGAGGAGGAAACACCTGTTGATTGCGTTGCTTCAGAAGCACGAGGCTGTTTTTTTAACTACCAAAAGAGAAAGTTGCTGCACTTACCACAGCTTAATTCAAGGACAACACACACGAAACATTTAGGAGCAAGGAGCAATATTTAGAAGCACTAGGTTTTTTGTCATCCATCCCAATTTTACCCTCAAAGAAATCCACTCTTCTTCACCAGAACTGCTTACAGTGACTTGATAAGATTTGACTGACTGTAATGAAATAACTGAAGAAGGATCACCAGGTTTCAATCCACATTAACCCAACCCCTGATCTGTGTATCACTATTGAACGCGGCTCGAGTCAAAGCAGCAAGCAGAGCCCAGCCAAAAACAAACAAATGCATAAATGTTTAATGGGGGGGGACTCCAATAAATGGGATGATCTTAGCCAGCCTCCTTAGAGTGAAAACATTGTTCAGGGCTACTAAAGGCTGAGTCAGGGACCTTATGATAACACATCGTGCTGTTTGACAATCCTGTTTCCTCTAATAAGAGAAGCCTGCACATTAGCCACAATATACTCCCTCACATCTACTAATTCGCTCCTTCGAGCATGCAAAGCAGGCCTCTTTAGACGTTAATGCAAGCCTAAGCTCTACTTCTTTGCTCTCAGACTGCAGGCTTGCTTGTGGTTCTCAGGGCATTTAAAAGTAGCTTTCAGGCCTCCTCTCCTGTGGAACCAGCTCTCTCTTTGATAATCCAGCCCTAACTATGTGCTTTAAGTGACTCTGTTGGAGGTTTCTTCCTGTTAAAAGGGAGTTTTTCCATCCCACTGTCACAAAGTGCTTGCTTATAGGAGGTCATCTGATTTTTGGTCTTCTCTGTAACATTGTAGTCTTGACCTTACAATATAAAGCACCTTGAGGGGACTGTTGTTGTGATACGGGGCTGTATAGCTAAACTTCAATTGAACTGCTAGATTAGATAGCACCCCTCCGTGAATCGCTGCCTTATCGTGGTGGAGGGGTTTGTGTGTCCCAGGGATCCCAGGGGCTATGCTGTCCGGGGGCTTTTGCCCCCTGGTAGGGTCTCCCATGGCAAATTGGTCCTGTGAGGGACCAGACAAAGAGCGATTCAGAAGTATCCTATGAAAAGACCATCGAGGGGACAGTTCACCCTGCCCGGGATAGGGTTACTGGGTCCCCACCCTGGAGCCAGACCCGGGGAGGGTGCCCGACGGAGAGCGTCTGGTGGCCGGGTGCGCCGAGTGGCAGTTCAGAGTACCCAGCCTTCTTAGAGTCCTTGGGTAGGGTGCTGGAAGGTGCTCCACCTGGAGACTCTGTTGTCCTACTGGGAGACTTCAATGCTCACGTGGGTAACGACAGCGAGACCTAGAGGGGCGTGATTGGGAGGAACGGCCTCCCTGATCTGAACCAGAGCGGTGTTTTGTTATTGGACTTCTGTGCAAATCACAGTTTGGCCATAACAAACACCTTGTTTGAACATAACAGTGTGCATAAGTGCACGTGGCACCAGGACGCTCTAGGCTGCAGGTCGATGATCGATTTTGTAATCGTATCACCAGACCTGCGACCATATGTTCTGGACACTTGGGTAAAGATCAGGGATGTAAAGCACTGGGGGAAAATGCCGGTTTTTATTTGGCATTTTCTTTAAGGAATAGTCCAATAAACGCAATGAACAGTTTGTTTTTGTGTGCAGGAAAAAAAATGGGAATGACAAAAACATTTGAAAATACGACTTATATGGCTTAACCCACGTGCATGTGGGTCCAGGTTCAGTTTGCAGTTGCATGCTACCTGCCCAATAGCTATGGTTTCCCTTTATTGTTTATTATGTAGTTTCCTTCTTTGGATGTGTTTTTGCAGGATTATTAAATCACTGGGAGCAGTGAAAAAGAAATTTTAAAACATTTTTGCTAGTGAGGGTTGCATCTTATTGTCCTAAAAAAGATAAAACAGAGGGTGTAAGATAGCCATGAAGTGGGAAAACAACATGTAAAGCAGTTAGCTGTATCTCTCACATGTGCACACAAGCTTAAAATATCTCTTCTCTCCACAAACACAAACTACTGGTTTTACCTTCAAACTCCTCTCACCTTGACTATACGTGTGTCTGAACCCATCGGTGGCTCTTGAATGACGAGGGGGTCCTGGGATTCCTTCAGGGAGAAGCTCTGCACAGTGAGAGATCTGTAAGGTTGGAATTCTTTCCTCCACCACCACGCAGCCATTCCCACCAGCAGGACACTGAGGAACACTTGGAAACACACACAGGAAATTCATCAGTTTTTTGGAGTTCCAGACATGACATAGAAGCTGAAGTCATGCATGATGTCACTTCTATTACCTCCACTGAGTGGACAAATGGGTGGCTGCATGAATGGAAAAACACTTGTGGAAAAAGCCCTTTGGACTAAAAACGCTTCATAAAAACTTGAAAACATTTACTTATGTGTGGTAAATGAAATGCTTCTTATTTTGCTTTTCTACTAAATTTGAGCATTTTTATAAAACAGGTCTCGTTCACGCACATTCATATAAGCATTTTTTGCAAAGATATTCATTTGCAAGCTTGACTTCATACATGTAATCAAGCATTATATTATGACCACACAGGTGATGTGAATAACACTGATTATCTCTTTATTATGGCACCTGGTAGAGGTGGGATATTATCAGGGAACAAGTGAACATTTTGTCATGGTGGCCCGGGTCTGCTGTGGTCAGTATCTATCAAAAGTGGTCCAAGCAAGGAACAATGGTAAAACCAGTGACAGGGTCATGGGCGGCCAAGCCCCATCAATGCACGTAGGAAGCAAAGGCTTCCCTGTGTCGTCCAAACCAACAGATGAGCTACCGTAGCTCGAATTGTCAAAAAAGTTCATGCTGGTTCTGATAGAAAGGTGTCAGAATAGACAGTGCATTAGTTAGGTGCATATGAGGCTGCAGAGACACAAACCAGTCACGGTACCCATGCTGACCCCTGTCCACCCTTTCATGGAAACCGTATTGCCTAATGGCTGTGGCTGCTTTCAGCAGGATAATGCACCCTGCCACAAAGCAAAAAATAAAAAATAAAAAAAATGTTTCAGCAATGGTTTGAAGAGCACAACAAACAATTTGAGGTTTTGATTTGGTCTCCAAATTCCACTGATCTCAATCCAATCGAGCATCTCTCAGATTTGCTGGACAAGTCTGATCCATGGAGGTCATACCTCGCAACTTACAGGATAAATACAACAAAACAAAATGACACGACCAAGACAAAAACTGTGGTATTTTGTAAATATAATAATAAATGCCAAATCACTCTGTAATTGTGTAACTTTATTAGCAGTGTCCTCCTGAAATGCATCAACAGCATCGAGAGTAGCTCTCTGCCCCTTAATGCTCTCTGGTCGCTATGGTAACGCGTAAATATTTATTTCAAAATAAGACACACAACTACAACACGGGAAAAGACCCAGGGAAAGAGAGTTAACAATAACAAAAAACAAAACAACAAATCCTGAAAACCATAAATTTCACACCCGGGCCTCAACTCTCGCGGCCTGGTACCGGCCTGTGGCGCAGGGGTTGGGGACCGTAGAGTCCATTCCTCGATGGGTCAGGGCTGTTTTGGCAGCAAAACGGGGACCAACACAATATCAGGCAGGTGGTCATAATGTTAGGCCTGATCGGTGCATCTCCCTGTGATGACCGATGGAGACCTGTTGCATGTTTATTGGATTACTAATCACTCTGGTAAACTGTAACTAAAAGAAAATCAATGATCCATTCATTTTATTGACTCTGGTGGAAAAATTTGTGCCGCTACCAATGAAAGACGACCTTTCATGTGCAGTGTGGATCTGATTTGTTTAAATGTTTTGAGACTTTGACAGATTCTTACCAATCAGAGAAAGGATTCCCAAAAATGTAGGGTCCGATAAAGCTGTTGCAGGAACTGAACGGGAGATTGCAGGAATTTCCTCTGTTTTGTTTCTTCCTATTTCTGGAGAAACACAGCTGAACTTTGGACCCTGAGTCAGCAAGTCAATGACACACTTGTGATGGCAAACTGCCCTTGGACGTCCACAAACAGAGGGTCCTTAGAAGAAATCAGCAACAGTTATCAGTCTGGGACCTACAGTGTGAAGAAGTCCCTTTTTGATTGGGCATACCTTTTGGTTGGAGAACAGGCTGTATGATGAGCACACCACCTGGCGAGGTGACGTTAGACAGAAGTGCTTGGAGGTCTCTGCCGTTGTGTTTGTTTGCTCGGCAAATGGACCGCGTAACTTTGTCACTCCAATATACAAATCCCTGAAACCCAGTGAAGGAAAGCTTTAGCAGCACACAGCAGAAATCGGGCTTTGCATGCAAGAAGAAAGCTCCATATCTCATCATGAAGTGATTTTCTTGTATACAGTATATCCAGGAAGTATTCACACTTCAATTCAGCAAGTGGTGCAGGCCAAATATTCTCTTTCGTTTTAAGCTGCAGCTGCTGCTGCTGCTGAACTCTTTAACTCAGCTGTGATGAAATCATAAAAGGGGACTGATCAAGCACCGGTGAAATGTGCAAGCAGCATGTCTTCTCAGTGATAGCCAATGGCACAAGTAATAGATCTTTTAGTGGAAATTTAGGCACTTTTGTCACATGCGTGTTGTGTTAGGAGTATTGTGTGTTGGGTTTTAAGGTGAAAAATGAATTGAATGCACTTTGAATAAGCCTGCAAAATAACAAAAAGTGGAAGAACTGAAGCACTGTAAATCCTTTCTGGATGCACTGCATTTAGTTTCCTTGCATATAAGCTGCCTTCAGTATTAAAATGCATTTGTTGTTGCCCCCCGGGTCTGACACAGGATGTCAGGCAGCACAGACCATAATGTAATTCTTGTACCTCGAACACAGACAGTCCAAACGCTCGGTCCAGATAGCCGTTAGACTCCACCACCGTTTTACGCTGACGACCGTCTAGATTTACTCTTGAGATTCTTCTCATTCCCTCATCAAACCAGTACAGCAGCTGCCGAGGCATATCTAAGGGAACGTGCAACATGAATACCAGCACTAAGTGACTCAATATAAATATATTCAAATGCTCCGAACTGAAGGTCTGACTGCTGCCTGAAGTACAGAAAAATGAACTCATGTTGTTCCTGATTTAAGGACGAAGATGTTTTTCCTCTCCTCTGACTTCTCTAAATAATGACAGTTTGACAGCAATTAATTTGAATGTCAGAACGTACCTAGAGAGAGGGCTACAGGCTGGCGTATTGATGAAGTGACCAGAGCTTTTCTGTCGCAGCCATCCAAACCGGCACTTTCGATCTTTGGGGAGACACCACAATCTGCCCAGAAAAGCAGCCTGAGAAAATAAAAGCACCCATGTTTTGATCTTCTGTAGCTTTGATTTTTAAGACTTATTTTACCTTTTGGTGATGTCTTTTTTTAATTTAGGAGACAAGCTATTTGCCAACAAATAACACTTCAATAAAGACGAAACAAGCAAAAAGAAATATGCAAAACTAAAGGAAGTGGTTGGACCTACTAGCATAAAGCAAGGAAGAGAATGTATTATTTGAATAATTCAAAGCCTTCAAGCATGACATGGACACAGTCATGCTTAAACACCATATAAACTGTATTAATGTAGGGTTTTGTAATGTGCTGCCCTTCCCTGGACAAGTAAAGGTGTAAATGTTTAACCAGCTCCAGCGTGACGTGCTGGCTTTTAGCTTCTTTGCTTTGAAATGCAATCATTGTTATTTAACAACCATGATGCAACAGCCCCTTATCAAAGGTGAAGCATTTTTTTCCTTATCTTGTGCTGTTAACCATTAAAATGAAATGCAAAATCCCAGAGCCTCGTACCCTCGGAGAGGATCCACGGCCACTGCGGAGGGCTTGTCGAGCCCTGTGATGAGCCGACGATGAGCTGAACCATCCAGAAAGGCCACGCTAACCCACCCCATCTCTATACTGGTCCAGTAGAGAAGTTGGTGGATCCAATCCACCACCATGCTGGTTACCGAATCTTGAACTTTCAGCACCAACACAGCTTCCTGTGGCTTTCTATCCAAGGAGATCCTAAAAAAAAAACCAATGCAAGAGTGAAAATAAGAAGCTCAGACAACACATTAAAAAACAAAAAACAAAAAAAACCACCACAACAACAACCACAACAACGACAGTGTGTTTATTGAAATTTCAGCTCTAATAAATCCAATCAGACTCCATCCATGCCACTGGCGCCATCCCACAACAGGCTAATTCATCAGAACTCGGCCTAAACATTATTTTAGCCACATTAGCAACAGTAATGTTAGTGTTAGCACCGTCTCAGACTGATGCATCACCACAGTCACCCCCACCACAGAACAATTCATGACCAACATTTCCTTCCCCTCCACTATCAGGCTGATGTTTCCAGTTCTGTTTCAGTGAAATATTTTAGCAGTTACTCAAAACACTTTTTTAAAATTATTATCTTATATCGTATATCTTAGATCGTGGCTCAAGAGTTGGACGTTCGCTTTGTAATCGGAAGGTTGCCGGTTCGAGCCCCGGCTCGGACAGTCTCGGTCGTTGTGTCCTTGGGCAAGACACTTCACCCGTTGCCTACTGGTGGTGGTCAGAGGGCCCGGTGGCGCCAGTGTCCGGCAGCCTCGCCTCTGTCAGTGCGCCCCAGGGTGGCTGTGGCTACAATGTAGCTTGCCATCACCAGTGTGTGAATGTGTGTGTGAATGGGTGGATGACTGGATATGTAAAGCGCTTTGGGGTCCTTAGGGACTAGTAAAGCGCTATATAAATACAGGCCATTTACCATTATATATATCCCGGGAATAACATCGGAGATCTCTGTCCAGAAGAGCGCAGTCCTGGGAACAGCTAAGATACTGCGCAGGACCCTCAAGCTCCCAGGCCTCTGGTAGAGGACCCGAGCTTGAAGGAGATATATATATATATTAGAGATGGCACGATACCACTTTTTTATGTCCGATACCGATACCGATATCATAAATTTGGATATCTGCCGATACCGATATGAATCCGATATAGTGTTTTTTAATCAACAAAACTGTTTTTTAAATATCTTGCTGCATTTTGTATAAGTTCATACTCAAGTTTAAAACAACAACTACACTAAAGCTATTCTGTTATACCTGTATGCAAAAAAAAATATTTCATAGTTCAGCAATACTGATCAATCTAATAAACTTAAACCTACACCATCCTCCCTATTCTGGTATTTTAAAGAGTACTTAGCGTAAATATTAAGCAACCTAACTAATAGGGTTCCAACTCCCAGCAACAACAAAAATAAATAAATAAAAAATAGGGAACCACCCCTCACGCGCCACCTCATGATGCTTAATCGACGTAATCAACCTTAATTTGATGCAGTGTGAAAAAAAATGCACAGAAATCAATTATTTTTCAAGAAATTTTAAATAGATTCAACATCTTTCTTCAACAAAATTGCAGACTGCACAGATGGTACCTTCCCAAAGTAAAAAGTACTATAGCTTACTAGGGTATATATATTAGACTTAATAGTCACTATATACAGTAATTGACTTCTATTCATTTTGCATCAAATTAAAACTTTGGGTGTCAGATAATTATTTATTAAAAGCTCGACATTTTAAATGAGAATAAGAAAGAAAAGTATGTCTTAGGGCATGAACAGTGAAAAGGGGGCACAATCGGCCCCCCTGGCTAAACTTTGCTAGATCCGCCCCTGCACAGTTACCAGCCGTCAGCTACGTAGAAAAAGATCCTGGTGTAGAAAGTAATATTAAATAAATTCTAACAACAGCTTATCAAGCTTAAACGTGCTGCTGTTGTTCAGCCGCTGGTTTCTCTTTCTGGTGCGAAGTGGGCCAAAAACAAAGACGGACTCGCGACAGAAAAGCTGATCAGCTGATCATTTAAGCAGTTTCACGATTGAAGTACCAGCCGGAGAGCGAGAGGCAGTCGCTCGTTAAGCTTAGCGTGGGAATGCTTTACAAACATTCAGAGATGGACTTACACGCTTGCTTTACTTCTCTCGGGGATAACTTTGTCGGAGATGAAATGCTAGCGGAGATGAAATGCCAGGTTGCTAGCGAAGCTCCACATGCTATCCAGACCACCGACAGGTCCCGCATGCCACAGCTGCTCTATCACGTGATGCACACTGCTCCAACTGCTAACGTTCTGCGGTGAGTTACGGCGTGTTGCAAGTTTTGTGAGGTGCTTTCGTGATATTTAATGGATCGGATTACATTTTTTATTTTTCTCCGATATCCGATCCAGTCATTTAGGTCAGTATCGGACCGATACCGATACGTAATATCGGATCGGTCCATCTCTATTTATCATATATCATATATATATATATATATATATATATATATATATATATATATATATATAAATATATTACATAACACCCAGCACGCCCCTGCGGACGGTTTATCCTTCAAGCTCGGGAACTTCGGTGTCTGCATTTATCTCTTAAAATTGATCATTCTCTGTAAAAGATGCAACTTATGTTCTTGTAGATCTCCGCCCAAAAATACACTTCAGATTGCTTTTATAAAGTCAGGGTTTTACATCTGATGTTTTGCAGTGTACATCTTCCCACGCGTGTGTTCAATAAACTCATCTCTTTGATTGCATCCTTCTGGGCCTCTGGTATTTTGTTTTGGTTCTCAACATCGCGAATCGGGACACAGTCATCCCTCAGTTCTTACGCTCTTCACCTCGCTGAGAACACCTCTGCTGAGTTGGGCTAGCTAGCTGCTGCTAGTTAGCTCCGTTGTCTGCCGACTTGAACTTAGCTTAACTGCCCCGTTGGTGTTAGCCTCCACCACGCAGTTGGTGCGTGGGTTGCCCGCAGAGCACTAATTTCGAGTTTTAACTGTGCAGCGTTTTGCTTTGCTTTTTAAAATGGACTCCAAACTGAAGCTAGCAAAGCAGAAATCTTCCGTTCTCCCGTCCTCTCTTTGCATGATAGCGACCAGCACGATGCCTGCTCTGTCTGCCTGGGGATCGTTCACGCTAGGAGAGCGTTGACGGAGCCTGAAGCCTGTGCGTTTTGCCGCCACCTCTGGCGCTCGACCCTGGAAAGATGGGTGATGTTTGTGGAAAAAGTGCTGGGACGCTCGGCTGTCGCACAGCATGGCCCAATGTGCCACCACTGCTGCGCCAGTCAGCCACGATGACACCTTTCTTATCTCCCTGTTTCGCCGTGCTGCTGAGAAGCTGCAGGTGGACTGGTCCTCTCCTCCGCCAGCTCAAAAGCCGTCGTGGTTCGCTAGTTTTTTCCCCCTACCAGAGCCCGCATCGGCCAAAAAGCGGCTTCCCATGTTTCCAGACCTTGTCTGCGAGCTAACGGCATCATGGGACAAACCTCTGTCTAGCCGCATCACTGTGCCCGGCTATGGAAAGTACATGGAGTTGGACGGCGCCGAGGAAGCTGGCTTAGTTAACGCAGTCTCTGGCTGCTTATCTGGCCCCATCCCATAACGATGGTGTTGGCGGCCCAGCAACTCTGCCATCCAAACACTGCAGATTCTCAGCTTCGCAGCTGGAGAAGATTTATCAGGCTCAGGCCGGCACTGCTTGCGCAATGAGCTCCGTCACCATGCTCCAGACGTACCAGGCTATGTGCCTGGTGGAGCTCGAATCGCTGGTTCCTGATGACAGCCCGCTGGTACCTCTTCCTAACGAGGTCAGAGTTGCCACAGATTACATCCTCCTTGTGTCCCGCTGTGCAGCGCTCTCCCTGGGCAGAGGAATGGCTTTGACAGTAGTGGCGCAGAGGCACCTGTTGCTGACGCTCTCAGATGTCCCGGATAGAGACAGGGCTGTATATTTGGACGCACCAGTGTCTGCGGCTGGGTTTTTTGGACATTCACTTGAAGCCATTCAGGTTAGATTCGATCTGAGGAAGAAGCAGACGGAAGCTCTGCGCGCCATCATCCCCAGACATCAGGCGAAGCCCAAGCCCGCAGCTAGCTCTCACAGGCCTGCCGCTCCTCTGCCAACTGGCAAAAGACCAGCGCCCACTGCTACAGTGGGTGTGCCACTAGCAAAAGCACATCCTACAGCCCGAGCTCCACACCAGTCGGCCTGGAGCAAAGGCCCACCCGACGCCCAGGAGAAAGAAGCCTCAGCCCTCCTAGCTGTGGTTCTGAGTGGAACAGGGGGCCAGCAGCAGGGAGACGCTGCTTTTACCCCTCTGTTGCTGCCCAAGAGGTGCCGCTTAAGTTCTGTTTAGGTTGTCATCTCCAGAATGCGCTGCCTAACACCGTCTCCCAAGCACAAAACCCGTGCACACAAAATGCCTCAGGTTGTAACTCCCTGTTCAGGTGTGTTAAATGTTCAGGTGACCACATCACATGTTACCGCTGTTTTTCCATTGTTGTGCCCCAGGAAAGGTGCCTCCAAAAAAAATGTATGAATGTACATCTTTCCATGTTACAATCAATAACACTCAGACAGGTCTTGAATGAAGTCGGCCCGGGAGATTGATTGTTGCAAACCAATCTAACAGATGCTTATTTTCATGTGGCTATAAACCTGGCAGTTCCTGATTTGCATTCGAGGGCTTAGCCTATGAATACCTGGTGCTGCCGTTTCGGGCTGTCGCTTGCTCCTCGCACCTTTGCCAAATGTGCCGAGGCAGCGCTAGCGCCCCTCAGAGAGAGAGGTGATGCCGTCTGGCCCCGCCGCTTTCCTTGTGTTCACTCTCCTCAATGCCACTCGGGCGTCATGCTCCGCGATGCTAGTCACCGGTCTCTCGCTGATGACATCACTGTCCTCGGTAGTCAGGCGGTAGATAGCATTAGCCGCCTGGCTAACCTCGAAACGGGCGTAGAACTGATTCAGCTCGTTGGCGAATGCAGAGTCGGCGTTGATCGGCGCAGTGTCCCTGGCTTTGTAGTCCGTAATGGTGCGTAGTCCGTGCCACATACTCTGTGTGTTGCCCTGGTGGAAGCAGGACTCCACACGCTCCCGGTACCGGCGTTTGGCATCTCTCACCGCGCGTGCACGCCGTATGAGGCCGCTTTGGAGGCGCTCATATCACCAGTGGCGAGACCCGCGTTGTAGGTGGCAGTCCTGGCGTTCACTGCAGTGCGGATCGATCTGTCCATCCACGGTTTCTGGTTTGGGAATGTGGTGACTCTCGCAGTGGGGATAATCTCCTCCGCTAGCATATTGACGAAGCATACTGCTACTTCCGTGAACTCGTTGATGTCGACTGCGCATGCTCTGAACATGTCCCAGTTGACGTCGTTGAGTGCGTCCTGTAGCGTAGCTTCTGATTGGGCAGACCACCGTTTCACCTCCCTCGTGGTTACGTCTTCCCTCCGTATGTTATAGTGGGGAATGAGGAAGATGGCGTTGTGGTCAGACTTCCCAAAAGCTGGGTGTGAGACAGCTTTGTTGCCCTGCTTGTATGGCGTGTAGCAGTGATCCAAAATCCGATCCCCCCTCATTGGACACGAGACATGCTGGTAAAAGTTTGGCATGACTTGTCCAAGGTTCGCTTTATTAAAGTCTCCTGCTACAATGAGGGCTGCGCCCGGGTCCTTGTTTTGAAGCGAACTCAGCACATCATGTAATTCGGACAAAGCCATACCTGTGTCCGCTTGGGGTGGGATGTAGACCACCGTGGCGATGACCGAGGTGAACTCACAGGGCAGATAGAAAGGGCGGCACTTAATGCTCAGGAATTCCAGATGTGGCGAGCAGCTGCTGGAAAGAGTAGAAATGCTCCTGGCATCACACCACTTTCTGTTTACCATGAAACACACTCCTCCACCTTTGGTTTTGTTCGACTCTGCTGTTCTGTCCGCGCGGAGCACAAAGAATGAATCCGACGGAGTTACGGCCTGGTCCAGCATGGTGGGGGTCAGCCATGTTTCTGTGAGGCACAAAATGTTGCATTCCCTCATGTCACGTTGGAAGGTGACTCTTGCTCTTAGGTCATCGAGCTTGTTCTCCATGGATTGTACATTGGCCAGTAGGATACTGGGCAGTGGTGCGCGATGCGCCTGCTGTCTCGGTCTGTTCCTAATGCCAGCGCGTTTCCCCTGGCGCTTCTTTGTTCTACGCCTCGGATGAGCGGCCCGTCCTTTGTTGTTCTTCGCGCCGCGTAGAATCTCTGGCGGCCAGGATGGGTCGGGTTTAAAAGTGTCCAAGATTAGATGTGCAACCTTGTCACCGATGTTTACAAGTGATCTGCTGTCGTATACTATAAAACTAGAGGATTTTGGAATGTAAACCAGAGCAAAAAATAAGTAAAAAAACAAGAAAAGTGGATAGTCGGAGCGGAGCGGTCAGGAAGGCGTGTGATATGTAAAGTACCAAAATAACATCTATATGAGACACATTTTATGATTCTAATGTTAGATATTCTGCAACTGGCGTTGGGCTGTGCAGGGCTCTTTCTTCCGGAAGATGATTGAATAAAGAATTAAATATAAAAATGTTTTGACCACTCTGAGTCAGGTTTTCTCTGTTCTATTATGGGGATCAAAGAATTGGGTTTTAATATGCACCAATGGCCAGACGTGCTTCTGTATCATTTCCACTGGGGGAAATGCACATCCAAATCCAAATAGAGGTAGAGCTCTGTCCAAACAGAGGCTGTCCCACTGGATTATAGAAGCTATCTCACTGGCATACGGCACCAAGGTCTTGCTTTGCCCCATGGGGTGAGAGCTCATTCCACCAGGTGGATGGCAACCTCATGGGCTCTTTTCAAAGGGGTGCCTGTAGGTGATATTTGTGCGGCAGCTAGTTGGGCATCACCGCACACTTTTGTGCGGTTTTATCGTTTGGACATTACAGCCCCATCAGTGGCTCATACTGTCCTTTCTGCTAGGTCTACCACTCACTAAGGTGGTGGTGGTCCGATTCTGGTTTGGTGGCTGCTCTGCGGGGCGTGTATATATGTCCCATACCTATATGTTGTACCGAGTGAATCAACTGAAAGAGAACGAATAGTTATGTCTATAACTTCTGTTCCCTGAAGGAGAGGAACGAGGTACAACACAAGGTGGCCCCACTGAGCAGTTTGGCTCGTTGAAGCGCGGCTATCAAACTGAGGAATGACTGTGATGACAGCGGTGAATAAAGGTTTCTTCAGCCAGGGCACACGAGGTCGTGATATCCCATACTTATATGTTGTACCTCGTTCCTCTCCTTCAGGGAACAGAAGTTATAGACATAACTAGAGATGGCACGATACCACTTTTTTATGTCCGATACCGATATCATAAATTTGGATATCTGCCGATACCGATATGAATCCGATATAGTGTTTTTTAATCAACAAAACTGTTTTTTAAATATCTTGCTGCATTTTGTATAAGTTCATACTCAAGTTTAAAACAACAACTACACTAAAGCTATTCTGTTATACCTGTATGCAAAAAAAAATATTTCATAGTTCAGCAATACTGATCAATCTAATAAACTTAAACCTACACCATCCTCCCTATTCTGGTATTTTAAAGAGTACTTAGCTAAATATTAAGCAACCTAACTAATAGGGTTCCAACTCCCAGCAACAACAAAAATAAATAAATAAAAAATAGGGAACCACCCCTCACGCCCACCTCATGATGCTTAATCGACGTAATCAACCTTAATTTGATGCAGTGTGAAAAAAAATGCACAGAAATCAATTATTTTTCAAGAAATATTAAATAGATTCAACATCTTTCTTCAACAAAATTGCAGACTGCACAGATGGTACCTTCCCAAAGTAAAAAGTACTATAGCTTACTAGGGTATATATATTAGACTTAATAGTCACTATATACAGTAATTGACTTCTATTCATTTTACATCAAATTAAAACTTTGGGTGTCAGATAATTATTTATTAAAAGCTCGACATTTTAAATGAGAATAAGAAAGAAAAGTATGTCTTTGTGCCCCCTTTTCCCTGTTAATGCCCTATCGGCCCCCCTGGCTAAACTTTGCTAGATCCGCCCCTGCACAGTTACCAGCGTCAGCTACGTAGAAAAAGATCCTGGTGTAGAAAGTAATATTAAATAAATTCTAACAACAGCTGATCAAGCTTAAACGTGCTGCTGTTGTTCAGCCGCTGGTTTCCTCTTTCTGGTGCAAAGTGGGCCAAAAGCAAACTAGAGACACGGACTCGCGACAGAAAAGCCGATCAGCTGATCATTAAGCAGTTTCATGATTGAAGTAGCAGCAAAGAGGCAGTCGCTCCATATATCGTTGTTAAGCTTAACGCAGGAATGCTTTACAAACATTCAGAGATGGACTTACACACTTGCTTTACTTCTCTCGGGGATAACTTTGTCGGAGATGAAATGCCGGGTTGCTAGCGAAGCTCCACATGCTATCCAGACCACCGACAGGTCCCGCATGCCACAGCCGCTCTATCACGTGATGCATACTGCTCCGACGTGCTAACGTTCTGAGGTGAGTTACGGCGTGTTGCAAGTTTTGTGAGGTGCTTTCGTGATATTTAATGGATCGGATTACATTTTTTATTTTTCTCCGATATCCGATCCAGTAATTTAGGTCAGTATCGGACCGATACCGATACGTAATATCGGATCGGTCCATCTCTAGACATAACTATTCTATTACTAGAGATGGACCGATCCGATATTACGTATCGGTATCGGTCCGATACTGACCTAAATGACTGGATCGGATATCGGAGAAAAATAAAAAATGTAATCCGATCCATTAAATATCACGAAAGCACCTCACAAAACTTGCAACACGCCGTAACTCACCCAGAACGTTAGCACGTGGAGCAGTATGCATCACGTGATAGAGCGGCTGTGGCATGCGGGACCTGTCGGTGGTCTGGATAGCATGTGGAGCTTCGCTAGCAACCCGGCATTTCATCTCCGACAAAGTTATCCCCGAGAGAAGTAAAGCAAGTGTGTAAGTCCATCTCTGAATGTTTGTAAAGCATTCCTGCGTTAAGCTTAACGAGCGACTGCCTCTCGCTCTCCGGCTGCTACTTCAATCATGAAACTGCTTAAGATCAGCTGATCGGCTTTTCTGTCGCGAGTCCGTGTCTCTTGTTTGCTTTTGGCCCACTTTGCACCAGAAAGAGGAAACCAGTGGATAAACAACAGCAGCACGTTTAAGCTTGATAAGCTGTTGTTAGAATGTATTTAATATTACTTTCTACTCGAGGATCTTTTTCTACGTAGCTGACGCTGGTAACTGTGCAGGGGCGGATCTAGCAAAGTTTAGCCAGGGGGGCCGATAGGGCATTAACAGGGAAAAGGGGGCACAAAGACATACTTTTCTTTCTTATTCTCATTTAAAATGTCGAGCTTTTAATTATTTAATATTTATCTGAATCTTACACCCAAAGTTTTAATCTGATGTAAAATGTATAGAAGTCCATTATTGTATATAGTAACTGTTAAGTCTAATATACCCTAGTAAGCTATAGTACTTTTTCCTTTGGGAAGGTACCATCTGTGCAGTCTGCAATTTTGTTGAAGAAAGATGTTGAATCTATTTAATATTTCTTGAAAAATAATTGATTTCTGTGCATTTTTTTTCACACTGCATCAAATTAAGGTTGATTACGTCGATTAAGCATCATGAGGTGGAGCGTGAGGGGTGGTTCCCTATTTTTTATTTATTTATTTTTGTTGTTGCTGGGAGTTGGAACCCTATTAGTTAGGTTGCTTAATATTTATGCTAAGTACTCTTTAAAATACCAGAATAGGGAGGATGGTGTAGGTTTAAGTTTATTAGATTGATCAGTATTGCTGAACTATGAAATATTTTTTTTTGCATACAGGTATAACAGAATAGCTTTAGTGTAGTTGTTGTTTTAAACTTGAGTATGAACTTATACAAAATGCAGCAAGATATTTAAAAAACAGTTTTGTTGATTAAAAAACACTATATCGGATTCATATCGGTATCGGCAGATATCCAAATTTATGATATCGGTATCGGTATCGGACATAAAAAAGTGGTATCGTGCCATCTCTATTCATTACTCCACTAAAAAAAAAAAATAAAAATAAAAATAAAAAAAAATATGGTAAACGATATATGTCATTGTATCAAGTTTTTTAAACTAGCTAGCACACAAGCTATACAACATCACTGCATAGGTTGCACCGTAAGGTGAAAACATACGTATACTCTTTGTTTGATCTCTACAGTCAATAACTTCAACAGGAACAACAGGCTACAATCGTGGGAACTGTGACTAACCTTTGCGAAATACAGTATCACTTCTGTTATGTTATGCTGATGATACACAGATCTACTTTGAACTAGCTGATGATTCCGCTCTGTCTCTGCACTGCTTTCAAGAGTGCATGTGTGAGGTCAAATAATGGCTTTGTTTCCCTTTGTTTTCATGTGTGGCTAAGGCTACGTCCACACGTACACGGGTATTTTTTTGTATTATCGTTTAAAAAAATAATCCCATCCACACGTAAATGCAGAAATGAAGGAAATGTATTATATCAGTCACACATGGGCAACCATTTATTTTTTAAGAAGCATCCGAGCACTAATCGCTTTATAGGAGAAAGCAATCTGCAAGATAAAGTCTTCACTTATACAACAGTAGTTTCTCAAAACTTAACACTAAGTACATGACATAGGTGATATGTGATCTTCTCTCCATAACTTGAAGAGCTTGTTTGAGATGTGGAATTTGACTCTCTTGTTTGCCTGTGATCAGTCATTTAAATGAATCAGCATAAAGTAAAACTTCCCTTATAGCCGTATCAGCAGACTCATGTCACTCTTTGATGCTTCTCAGAATCACTTTTATTCTGAAATGCTTTGCATAATGAAGGCTGTTGAACTAGAAACATTTCCCCATAAATTGCATTTCCTTATATCAACAACACCGACACACTTGTATGCGGATTATTATCACTGTGTGCCATGAGAGAGAGAAGATATTTGATACTGACACAACTAAATTACCTATTACCCAAATAATCTGGTCAGGTGAAGGTTATTAGCTTTCTGTTGCCCTAATCTGAGTCAAAGCTGTCTAAGAAACACTTTTTGAGAATCAGAACATATATTGTTTGGTTTGAATCTGGAGTTCAGTGACGGCGGTAGTCACACTGATATAGTGGCGCCGCAGCATGTGGCTGTTTTCACCGTCCCATAGCGTTTTTGTGTTTGGGTCACCTTTCAGACCATGATGCTGTACCGTTTCTATTTATACTGCAAGCATTGGTGGACAAGTAAGAGTGTGTGAGCACAGAGTTTATTTTAACACCTAACCAAAATGAGCTATGGGCCACTGCTGACACTGTCATCTCACTTGAGGGCCATTTTGGTGTTCAGGTAATGCAAAAAACTAAACAAGAAAACACACAGAAATATGTCCTAAAATGCGGGGGGGG
>NW_024582550.1:802288-806467 GCF_018398535.1 Haplochromis burtoni | reverse complement strand
TTACAGACACATGGCAGCACTTCTGCTATCATTTTGTTTGTATTTAACAAAATAAAACTGCAGACATAATTGTACACGTTAGTTTTTGACTCTCTCACTGAACTAACACAGCCAATTACTCAGCGTGTTTGTGCTCTCTGCTCACATTAAATCATTTTTGGCTTTTTAAAGAACTTATTTTAACATTGTGCTGAACAATAAACAAATCATCCCTACCAAAAAAAAAAAAAAAAAAAAACTTACTTCAAGGGCCAAATTGCATTACTTCTTCACGTCGGTATATAGGCCGCAAGTAGGGATGACATGGCCCGCAAGTTGTCCCCGGGCCACGAGTTTGAAACAACTACCTGACACATTACTGTAGTCCAGTGAATGTGTGTTTATGAAAAGAGACCAGTCAGGTTTGCATACAGATAGGAATATTAAAATCCAGTCTCTCTGCTCTGCAGCTAATCAGTTTTGGTCCACAGACAGGAAACAATTTCCAGATTATCAAAGTACCCTTTTTTATCTGATCAGATCATATTTTGTATATCTTTAATAATAAGGAAGTTGCTAATAATACTTACGAAACTAAAACTGATACTCTGAAAATGGGTATGGGCTATCTCACTTATCCTGCTGCCACACAGATCCACATCAGCGTTAGGGGAAAAAATGTATTAATAAATAATAAATTAAAAAATAAAAAAACAGGTAAACATCCATGTGTATATAATTTTTGGACCTCAGATTTTCTTGCAACTGTCACATGTGACTTTGGAAAGCAGGTCATATTGAAACGTGCTGGTTACCTGTAAATGGAGCCTCTTCCTTGTTGGGCCCAGTACAGTGTGCGATTAGAAATCATGACAGCCAGGGGACCCGGCACATGCGGTGCCAGTTCCATGTACTCAGACCTGCTAATGTTTTTCAGCTGGATCCCTTTGGAACTGGTGAAGACCAGCTGAGCTTCATCTCCTGAAAAGACACACATTATTTACTGTGTACAGCAACCACTTATAAACAGTAGAAATTATTCTGTATTCATCTCCATTTTCATTGTGCTGCTGTAACAAGTGAATTTCCCCTGTCTATGTCTACTTATCTTCAATTTACTCATTCATTTAAACCAGATGTGCCATTACTATTTATTTTTTAATGACTTTTCTAAATGTCCTTGAAGATGTGTGGAAAAAGTGACAATGTCAGCGGGCCTGCTTTAAACTCTTTGACCTTGTTTTTTTTCCCAGTGGCAGCGAATTAAGTTTCAGGGTCATTTTACAATAGTTTGCACAACAGGAACATTGTAAGTCACATAATAACAAAATGGAATGGAAAATGCCATTGACTACGGTAAGTGCATCTATGCTAAAGTTACGGATTTGAGCAATATGTTTGTACAGTTGTGTCAACCTACATAGTGTGACTGAGTCAATATTTGTTAAGGTGTAACCTTTGTGAACGTGACACAATAGTTTGATTGTACTTACAGATAGTGTTGATAATCGAGAAATACTGGCAACAGCCAACGCTACCCCTCACCCCTCCAGTAAACACGCCTGTGGTATCTATTTGAAAATCCTAGCTGACTTCCTTCTTTAGTTTAGTCCTTCACAAGATGTTAAGAAAACTTGACCTCTGAGCTTTAGATCAAGGTAACTAATATTTAAACTTGTCAGAGATTGTTAGTCGATCCACTTATAGTATCAATTTGAAGCTCCTACGTTGCGTCGTTCTCAGGTTATCGCATTCACAAACTTGGGAGTCCCCTCTGCCAAACACAACAACACCCATCAGCTTTTTACAGCTGAGGGGTAAAAACAGGAACAATTTAGACATTTTAGATTAGTCTGCTGCGTTACGCCAAGTATTTTAAATCTAAAACAATAACATCACGTTTAACCGGTGGCACCAAATGGGCAAGAAGAAAAAGAAAACAACTGAATTTATGCATGTGGACCACAGCACTAACAAGTCTTTGTGCAAAAGATGAATTCAGTCATCCACTTGGGGTTTGCCTATTAGTGGGATCTGAGCCAGACTTCATAAAAAACAAAAAAACCCAAACACCTTATCTCAGATAAAAAGGAACAAATATAAAAACAAATAGACTTTTTACAGACTAACTCAGTGAATGTGTCTGTGGCTATTCCACACTATTCTCAGCCTACAGTCAAATCGTGTTGGAAAACCATCTTCAGCTGCTCAAAACATCATAAATCGCAGATTATTTGCAAATACTTGCTGCTGGCATTCTTTAACTTGGTATCAAACACTGGAAACTCTGCTCTGACATGATCTGCTCTACGTGTTAGTGTGAAACCAAACGGAAGACGTGACCACTAAGTACAGACTCGAAGCCAGTTGATAGCCTGCGGTCATCTTTGTGAACCCTTCTGTGAAAACAGCACTAAAACAGGGCAGAAGAGTTTTCATTTTTACGAATTGCAACTGCGACAACTTTCTATGGTATGATAGTAAATTTAAGGTGGAAGGGGGAACAAAATGTCTAATAAAAACTGTTTAAAAATCTAGCAGCTCCACTGATGGCACACATCTGAAATTGTTGTGAGATAATGTTGTTGTTCACCTTCAGCTTTGCACTCTCCAGTTGTTGCATTCGTCCTGTAGCCCTCCTGGCACTCACAGGTAAGGCTGCCGTTATTGTGAACACACAGCTGATCACATGTGTCCCTCTCTAGGCACACATCCACCTCTAAAGAATCAAAGAGATAATTTACTAGAGTAAATAGTCATAGCTTGCATTGTATTATAATATGTATGTAAGACGAATGGTACAACCCTGACTTATGAATACAAAATAAATAAATCTTGGGGCGGGGTTGTTTTTGCAGCTGCTCCATCAGGCTGCCACTCACCCTCACATTGGCTGTCACTGACCAGCTTCATGTTGTCGGGGCAGCGGCAAAAGAAACCCATCGGCTGATCCACGCAATGATGAGAACAGCCGCCATTATTGACCAGACACTCGTCCTGATCTGCAACAAGAAGAAAAACACACACACACACACAAAAAAAAAAAAAAAAAAAAAGCACATCAGCAGTGGTTTCACACCAAAAACCACCCTTTCATCTAGATATGACTAATAATAGTCGGGTAATGCCAGCATGATTAAACTTGCTTAAAATCAGCACAATGTTTAGCACATTCATTTTGCTTTAGTGTCTTCATATGCCAACATTCACTTACTATTTCTAAACATATCTGAAGCTAACCGCGCAATTTGAAGGAGTCATTAATGAAAATGAGACGCTCGACATTTTATCTCGGCAGCTGAACTTGAGAAAAAGTAAAACATGAGAGTCTGCAACGAGAACATGATAATCCAAACGGGTGTGTCAACCACAGGGGTGGATATCACTCGAGCTGCACTGTGGTTAAAACGTAAAGTAACCACACCAAAACACAATGACCCACTGAGCCTCTACCCAGCTGTTCATGCAGATGATGAGTGACAATTATGAAAAACATTCAGAAGCCACAACTCTCAAACTTCCTCCAAACATTAATATGTGAGACTATGGACTGCACCAGCTTAACTGAGCTGAAGTGCTTCTACCACGAGGCAGCGAAATGAAGTTTACAGAATGCATTTGCAACTCTAATTTCAAAGAAGCATATCGTCAACCTTCTGAAGGTTTTCCAAGACAAACTCACGCGCCCTTCTCTTGAAACTACAACACCCTTGGTGTCCAATTATTGGGCATGCCATCCTCCAAAAATTAAAATTAAAAACCCCCAAACACCTCTCTCTGAGTTCAACCCAGTAAAAAAAATAAACAGTTACATTTTTCTCATTATCTTTTTCTGACTTTTTCACAAGTCGTTGCTGTAACAGATCCTGTGTGAATCGTTACCCAGCGCCACTGGTGTGTAAAGAGTAATGTAAAGAGTAACATGAGCAGGTATAAAAAGAGCATCTTGGAGAGGCAGGGTTTCTCAGAAATAAAGATGGGCAGAGGTTCAACCAGTCTGCAAAACTGTGGACTTTAAATAATGTTCCTCAATGTCCAGCTACAAAGACTCATAACATATCATCAAAAGACTCTCTGGAGAAATTTCTGTGCGCAAGGTACAAGGCTGGAAATCAACACCGGATGGCTGTGATCTTTGTGCATTTAAAAAAAAAAAAAAAAAAAAAAACACACACACACACACACACACACACACACACA
>NW_024582550.1:756501-802268 GCF_018398535.1 Haplochromis burtoni | reverse complement strand
ACACACACACACACACACACACACACACACAAAAACCACAAAAAACCCCCCCAAAAAACAATGTGCCATGATACTTCAAAGGAAATTACTACATGAGCTCAGGAACACTTACGGAAGTCACTGTCTGTGAACATAGCTCACAGTATGATAGACTAAATCTCTATCACACTGATCAAATACAAAAGAAATTTCATCTCCCTGCACATCACGCCTTCAGATACCGTCAGGTTCAGGATTTCATAAACAAAACAAAAAAAAACATACAGAAAAAAAGTACTTTTTAAGAAATATCATGTTTTTATAATGTGCTGAATTGATCTATGTTGAACGTGACCAACATTCATTGACATTTCACAGGATATATGGACCCTGTGTCTCTCCTGTTGGAACAGCTGAGTCAGGATAATATCATTGATGCCAGCTTGAACAAACATTATCATATCCTTGCATATGTTGCAAGGAAAAACATTTTTATGTCTCGGATAAATGACGAAAACCCCACCGAGACAGCTTGGCACAGAATTCTTATTCTTTTCAATTATCTTTGGGGCCTGTACTCCACTACTGGGCACATCTGTCACTACTGGTTTGCTCTTTGTTTTAAGCCTCATCTTAGTATCCAGGGTGTTCCCCGGCTTCTACCCCATGACAGCTGGGATAGCTTCCAGCAATGTTGGAAACATCCCAACTTTTGTGGAATTTTTTTGTACACTTAATAATTCATCAGCACGCCATATTTTATCCCATCACAGAAGCTGAGAAATTTTAGCACCTTGTTATTATATTCGATAACAAACTGAAAGCGCAATTCTGCTGATTAACTCAGCTTTCCCACACACGCATTAGTAAGACGTTGTGTTTAGTCTCCTAACTGTACAGGTGACCAACAACTCAGACACTGATGAAGGTGCAGCAATCTTTATCAACGCTAGTCTGAACAGAGCCTTCAGCTAAAATGTTTGGCTGTTCTAACTTCAGTACAGCACCTCTGCAATACAGAGCAGTACAGTGCTGCCCTCTGCTGGATGACGCTGTGACATGTCACAGTTTTGTGACTCAAAACTGTGAGACCTGTCTATCTGTTTGAAAGTTCGGGAAAACCCCTCAGGGAGTAGAGAGATCGTCTGTGTGACAATTTTTTTTTTTCTGTGACACCAACATTTCAAACATTACACCCACTTTCTGGACATCTGTGTAAAAGCTCTTCCCAGCTACCATCATTCTACCCACCTTCAACTTTAGGCATCAAACGTCACCAGTTACAAGAGCATTATCTTGTATTACAGTAGTGTTAACATGCACATTATTAAAAATGAATCAGACGTGATTGCTGCAGGCCTCCACAAATTGGATTAGCCTGTATTCTTTTTGGCTTGTAGAACTCGAGTATCACCATACAATATTTATTCTACTTCCCATTATCATCAGTGTGCAGCAGCATCCAATATGGCTTCATTCTGGGTGGCAACTGGAACACTAGAGGTCAAACGCGTTGGTTAACTTTTAAAAGTACAAACTTTATACACTTACCAGCTATATTGTTAGCTAATGCAAATATGTAATCAGCCAATCACATGGCTGATTAGATATTTCAGTGCATCTATGCACAAGGACATGAACCTGCTGCAATGAAAGACAGAAAATATCCAGAGAGCAGCAGTTCTTTAGGAGAAAATGCCTTGCTGTTTGGAGACAAATAATCAGACTGCTTCAAGCTGCTGGGAAGGTTGTTAACGTGTGTACTGGTTAACCTGTCATTCAAGCATTCTTGTGGGATGACACATCCAGGTGCTGCTGGCACCTGGATGTGGAATTGGTCTTAAGAGGTTTGATTTCTGCTGCAAAATTCAGTGGAAATGTGAAATATGAAAGAATGGTAAATGGCCTGTATTTGTATAGCGCTTTACTGCATCAGCCTTGCATCAGCAGTTTAGGCTGGTGGTTTTGGTGTAATGGTGTAGACACTATTTTCTTGGTCCACTTTGGGCCTACCTCATGGTCATGATCAGCTATTACAGTATTGTTGCTGGCCATGTTCAATCCTTTATGACCACAGTGCATTACCCAGAAGGATATTGTGCCACGTCACAAAGCTCACATCCTCTCAAACAAGTTTCCCCTCAATATGCCCCCAGCAGTCACCAGAATTCAATCCAATAGAGCAACTTTTTACTTTAATATCACATCATGGATACGCTGCAATTATGTGATGCTATCAAGTCAATATGGACCAAAATCTGATCTACAAATAATTAGGGTTGTTCTGAAGGCAAAACTGGGTCTAGGTGTTCCTAACAAAAAGGTAGATAGAATCGCATTTTTCTATTCTGCGCTATGCCTTAAAATAAAAAAAATAACAAGTTCAACAGAGCCACTACAGCTTTGCTACTGACAACTTCAACATTTTATCCAAGGAAGTGGAGCTGCACATCACTCACCGCAGTTTTCCTCGTCGCTGCCGTCAGAGCAGTCTTTTGAGTGGTCACACCTCCAGGCGTGACGGATGCAGTGGCCGTTCTTGCACGGAAACTCTGACGCAGCACATCTCGGTGACGCCTGCGGGAGGGTTTGAGCTAAACCACACAACTCCTCGGTCTCATCACGTCCATCTCTGCAATCAGTCTGCCTGTCGCAGACCCTGTTTCTGGGCAGGCAGGCATCAGACGGCCCACAGGAAAAGAAACCAGCAGTGCAGTTCATGCAGGAAGCCTCGTCGCTCCCATCGGCACAGTCATCCACACCATTGCATAAGAAATCCATTGATATGCACCTTCTGCTCTGGCAGGCAAATTCACCTTTGGTGCACCACACATGGCCTGTGAAGAGTCACAGCTAAAAGTTAAAACTAAAATTCAAGCATGCATGTCTATTGTGCGTGTGCAATTTATCTGAAACAGACAAGAAAACAAGAGCGTGATCCGACATAGTAAATGTGTCTAATGCTCCTAGTTATACTGGATTAACCTGGACTGGATTAGTCTCTTTAAAGTCTCCTGGCCCAACTGATGAACCCTGCATTTCTTAGTGGGACAGTGAGTATAAATTATTCACTTTTTTAGTTTTCTTGGCCAGCAGTCAAACCAAAACCTTTCAGGTTTAAGTCACACATCCCCAAGCTCTAAACAACTCTGCAAATATTCCAACCTGCTGGCTTCATTCACGTCAGCAAAGTTTATGTTTAACCTAAAATCACACCTAATCCTTTCAGAAGTACTCCCTCCTGCAGGGTTCTGTTTGGCAAACCCGCAGGCTGGTGTACGTGATGAACACTAAATCTCTCTGGAATTCGATATCAAAGACTCTCATGACTTCAGCAGGATTAGAAAAACAGAATCTCAAATGGCATATTCCCACGCAGCAAGAGAACAGAAGATAATCTGTTCTGCAAAAGAAGTCCAAAAGGTGCAACAGTATACAATATGCCATAAATCTTGAGTAGGACAATTATTAACAGTGCAGATTTAGATTTATAAACATTATTAAAGTATCAGTCATGCATGGAACATAACATCTCAACTATGCTGCCTTATTAAAATTAAAATAAATAAATGGATAAAATGTTCAATTTTATTTAAAAAAAAAACCATATTTAGAAAAAAAGTAAATTCTGCATAAGTTGCTGAGAAAGTTGTCCTAATGTTGTAATAGGCCAAACAGATTACACCATCTGTGTTGCTAAACACAAAGCAATGAGCATGTGTGTGATGAAGCACATGTGTGCACTCACTGCAGTGGAGTTCGTCCGATCGGTCCTCACAGTCTGCATGTCCATCACACACCTTCAGGGTGGAGATGCATGCGCCATCGCTGCACGTGAATTCTCGCTGCTGGTGACAGGCGGGCACAAAGTGACCTGCAGCGCCTGGAAACGAGACACATTGAGTGTTTTACTGTTGTGGGAAAGAGCTGATAAATTAATGAATTATTAAAGATAAGAAAGGACTTGTTCATTACATTGCTGACAAAAGAGGTATTTTAATAATATCCAAGAGTACTATATTTAATTTTTAAAAACCCATTCATTAACCTGCTAAAATAAACCGGCAACACACGCCTTTTCCAAAAAGTTTCCCCCCCCAAAAAAATCACATTAAATCAATCACAATGTGACAGGCTCTCGTACCAGGTTTGTTTCATGCAAATGCATCATAATGATTCATTCTGCCCTAACAGACTGTGACTGTGCAAAACATCCCATAATATAATTTTGTTTTTAGTGTTTTATGTTGACAGACTCGCGCACGCAACAACCCGAACATAAAACGCCTCGGCTTCTGAAGCCCTGTTTGTCTATGGTTTAGTAACAGTAAAAGCATAAACACGTCATGAGTAACAGACCAAGAACAACCCCGCTCGCGCTGCAAGCACGCTTCATTCAAAGTAACAGGCGCTCTGCACGCGCCCCGAAAACGACAAGCCGGTTCATTTCACACACACGCAGAAGCAGCTTTTTCTTTCCACAACATACCCCAAATATAGAAGGAGAGACCCACGACCAGAAGAAATACAGCTCCAAGGTGTCCCATGTTCAACGTCCTCCACAGAAACGAGGCAGATGGCGCGCAAATATGACGCAAGAGCCGAGCCTGTCAACCTGTCAGGTCTCCGAGTTGGTACTTGTTTTCTCCGCCGTTCATACTTCGTTTCTTCGTCTAGTTCTGTTACTTTTATGGTCGTGAACTGGCTCGTGTTGAGTAGAAACTGCTGCATGTTTTGTACTTGTTTATCTTTATATCGCCGCAGGTTTTAACATGGAAATGCCTCAAACGGTCCACTTTGCTTTTCCAAGCTTCTCTGCCTTTTTCTGTATATTCAACATGTTTGATTATATTGATTATCAAACTTTAATAGAATTTGTGAAAAGGTTGATTATATAGAAAATAAAGAAATAACATATGACTCTGATTAATGTGTCTACATTATAATCAGTCCACGTCTTTGTGGACATTTACAGTATCTTCACGCAGCTGTGATATTTGTTGAGATCTCTCCTCGACGTTCACGTGAAATAACACAGAGTGCTTCCAGCTGAAATGATGACAAAATCCGTGCTGCTTGTTATGTGAAAAATCTGAAAGTTGTGGCTGAATTGGACACTGAAAATCTTCTGAATTCTCAGTGTTTCCCTGTGTGTTCACGCAGACTGCGCGCACACAAAAGACTTAGTGTCAGTTATCAATTTATTTATTTGTTTTTTGCACTGCATTAGATAAGGTCAAAGTAGGGGTTTCAAAAATGACAATGTTCTCATTTGTGTTATAATCTTTATGAAAAAGTAAAAACAAAATGTAAAAATAAAATTGATATATGGATTTGTGAATGCAATAACTCAAGAACGATTCAACGTAGAATTTTCAAATCAATACCATGGTTGCAGTTACTGAAACTCTCTGTAAGGTTTAAATCTTAGGGACCTTTACTTCAAGGCTAGAGCTCAATTTCTCTAAAAACAAAAAAACCCCCAACCAATTATTTAATAAAATCAATTTATTTCCAATTTGTATCAAATTAGGTCTGATTAAAGGACTGATGTAATGGTAAGTTGTCCGCTGCTCCGCTTTGAATATTGTTAAGAACCTGACACAGAGATTACTTAATGGATTTTAAGCAAAATTGTGCCTCAGTTCAATGACATATTTTGGCAGCTGTTTTTTTTTTTTTTTTTTGGATATTCACAAGAATTGCTAGTTCTCCTAGAGTTTTGGCCACCCCAACAATCAAGTGATTCCCTATGAGCAAGCAATTAGCGACTCTGGGAAGGAAACTTCAAAAGAACCAGGCTCAGAAAGAGACAGCATTCTGCCGCGACTGGTAGGGACGGGCCTGTGCCTTTTACCCATTTCCAGGTAATGGATTGCCGAAATGTGATTTCCAATATTTAGACTATTGCAAATGGCTCGCCTGTGTACGAGTTTTCATTTTGAGGGACATTGAGTGGTCACTTGGAGAGGATGAGCAGAGCTTCAGCTGGATGTTTAGCTCATCCCTTCTCCCACTTACTCTCACATCTGTTCAGTACACGGTTGATCAAAACAATGAGCAGAAAGAGATAAACATAATATTTTATTCACATCTTCTATTGTACAAGATACAAGCAACACTTGCTGTAGTCAGGGCAGGATGGAAACATAATGTTGACACTGCAGAGTCTTGTCTTGCTGCTCAGAGGTAGGGCTGGTCTGTGGAGATTGGTGGCTCTTTATATACAGTGCCGGGAGTCACTGGAGGCTTTGAGGTCTCAGCAACTTGACTAAAAAAAATAAATTTAAAAAAAAGGAACAACAACAGAGAAAGAAGGGGAAAAAAAGACCACAATATTTCAGCTAAAAACTACAAATAGCAAACTTCCATTGTCAGTCACAAGAAGATGTTTTGACAGGTGACATCAAATAGATGGATTACTATATTATTATGTATATGGCGCAAAAAACAAACACCTGAACTTGAAATACATGAAAATGCAGTGGTCATTAACAAACCTGCCAGCAGTAAGAGCTTTCTGTGAGGACATCACGAGTGTGGGAGGGGCTGATTCTCTCCGTCCATCTCTGCTGTAGTAGTAGTTGTTGGCATACCTGTGGCTCGGGCCTACTGGCAGTTTGGGTGGTGGTTGTGTCCTGTTGGGATGAAGGAAAAAAAATCTATTTTAACAGACTTTAACAATGTTGGTGACTTCCACATTTGCAGGCAAAATGGAAAATAGGTGCAGTTTACTGAAACGTGCAAAGATACCTGGAAATATAGAATTTAAAACAAAAACAGAGTTTTTGCTTTAAAGTCAGTATTTTGTATGACCACCTTTATTCCTCCACACATCAAGAAACTCTTAGTCAAGCTTTCTTGTCATTTCTTTATGTAGTCCTCAGGAATAGTTCTCCAGGCTTCTTGAAGCTCTGGAGAACTCTTCTTTGGATGTCGGCTGGCTTTTGTCCTGTTCTCTGTCAACATGATTCCACGCCATCTAAATAATATTGTGGTTCGGGCTTCAGGGAGGCCAATCCAAGCCTGATAGTTTTACATTGTGTGTTTTTCTAACCAGATTTGTTAATACTACATTGGTAGTGTGTTTGGGATCATTGTGAAGCTGAAAAATGAAGCTGTTGCCAGTCAGACACTGGCAGTGATGATGCTTTTTGTGCAATCATAACTCTAGCATTTTTGAGAAAATCTCAAAATACAGCCCCAAACCAGCACAAAGCTTTGATTTTTCTTTTACAGATGGCTGTAGACATTCACTGTGGTACTTCTCTCGTCCATATACATTGACAGCGATTTATACAACAAATTTGAATTCTTCGTTAGTTTTAAGTGGTTTAACAAACAAAATACAAACAAAAACAAAAAGCAAGTCTGGCAACCCACAGAGTCATTGCATCTCTCTGTTAACGGGGTTTTAGTCGTTGTTTCTAATATGTGAACACTTTCATTCGTGAGCGGTACGAGGGTAGCGCCTGTGGTCTTACCTCTTTGCAATCTCCTCATATCGCAGCTGCAGTTTGGCTTGCAGGTCATGCTGAAAAGGAAAAGGAAAGTCAATTTTCGACGAGTGCAAATCCCACACTGGTGAACTTCACCTCCTTCATAGTGTTTAGCTACCCCACAACGCTACTGCTAGCTAACGTCAGTAAGGGTTAGCTGGCTGTTAAACGTTTCCTTTGATAAAGTTTATTGCGACAAATCGTCCGGAGGGCTATTACATCATATTTAGAGCAGAAAACTACTCCGTTTTAAAGTGTGACGAATGTTGTTGCTTACCCCTGATAAAAAATTTCGCAGCCTCTGAATGAATTTAGTAGCAGTAGCCATGTTAGCTGTTGTGAAGGACACGGGTCTTCTTCATTCCTTTTCCCAGGTTTCTCAACACATTGCTGACACCTGCCGACCAGCAGGGGAAACTGCAGCGTAAAAACGTGCATTTTAGAGACTTTTGTTGTTTTACAATTTATTTATGTACTCCGAGGGCCAAATTAACTTAGATAAAGTGGATGAACACAGACACTCTGTACAACTAATCTTTATCTTCTTTAGTAAAGGCCTGGCAGAGCAGCTCATAAATTTTTTTTAAAATTACAGTATTTTGTCCAATTACTTTTGAGCCTTTAAAAAAACAGGACGTGTGTATAAAAATGACTGTAATTCCTTAACAGTTACTGCAATTTTCAAATCCCTGTATTTAAAGATGATAATCTGCATATTGATTACATCTTGATTTACAGTCCACTGTGATGGTGTACAAATCCCCAACTACAAACATTGGTGTCTTTGTTCAACAAATTATGGCCCTAACTATTGCTATGCCAGTATGGACAGTAGTAAATTTTGACCGAATTCAAGTATTACCTGCTTGAAACTGCAGAACTCCTACGGATTTTAAAGTAAAACATTTTTGTTACTAGGTTAACCTCTGGACCCTTTATCCTACAAGTGATTGGTCTATCTTGAACAGACATGCATACATTTTTATTGGTATGCATACAATACACAGCTTGATCTATTATCAGTAGGTAAAGTTGTAAAACTTATGAAAAAATTCAAAGTCCAGAATTGATGGCCTCCTTCAGATTTTCCAAAGTGATCTGTGAGCTGGATCAGAGTCCAATTCTAGACCCTGGCCCTTATGTTTGAGACACCTGCCTTAAAGGGAAGCCTTAATAACCTTCACAGTGTAATTTTGCTTCATCACATTTGTCTATTGATGAAGTATTTATATAGTGATATAGTGGAATGGTTGCTTGTAGAATTGCAACACCTATACTGATGAAAAGGATTTGAATGGTCTGATCTGGTACATCAATGTAACAATAAGGCAGATAACTGTACGCAACACTCAGAGAAGAATCAAAGGGAAATACAAAGTTTATTTGTTGCACAAGAAAACACAGTAGAGGGCGACATCGCCGGTATACCATGCAGTCAAGTATTACAGCTGTGTGCTTGTCTCATGCAGCATGCACTGGACAGAAGAGTCCACAGGAGAACAAATGCACTTGTACGACACTTTGACCTGCCAAACTTGTTCTTTAAGAGTACGCTCAACAGAGGCTGAAAAATCCCTGTGGTGGACTTCAGCAAAGCATTTTTTTAACACATACAAGGTTATTAAAAAGCAACCAAAACATTATCCCTTATCATGTTTACATATTTAAATTGGCTTTTCCTGTATGCAAAAAGAAACCTCTAATGTAAATATATATTTTATTACTCATCTTTAACACTTTTACTTTTGGTGTAAAGCATTTTTCTCATGCACATAAGAACAAATATGCATGTTTCCATCTATCCCTTTTTCCCCCCACCTCCAATTAATTAATATTTAAAGCTTCTTTTTGAAGTCTGAACAACAAGTCCCAATGATCTCGTTCTGCAGGTACATGCAAATATCGAAAATGCTTCTGAGCTTGGTGCCAAACTACTCATTAAGAACAGTGTCTTTAAAACTAAACATAAAAAAACAAACGGATATGCAGCTTCTATGAATGTCGTTTCCTTTGCGAGTATCAAAGAGGATAGTTTCATCGTGTACAGCCACAGAATATAAAATGTTTGTACAGTACACAGCATGTTTGTTCATTGTAAACAATTCTGTCAGACTGCAAAAATAACTGAGTGGTCCGTCTGTTTGCGTCACTAACACAACAACATCATCCCAAGTTTTCATCACAAGATTTAAGGTTGTTTTTTTTCCCTTCTATGGTTTTTAAGGAAGAAGAGGGGTTGAAGTAACACAACAGCTGTTTAGAAAGAGAAGACTCAGAGTAAAGTTAGTACAAAAGCCAGGAACAGCCACTTACAAAGAGGACGACAACTCTCCAAACGTCATGTCTGTTGTGGAGAAAATGTGATGTGCAGCCAGTCTGTGCAGCTGTCAAATACTGCCTGAATTTAAAAGACAGAATTCCCAAAAACTCCCTCTTGCCAGAAATTGTCTTCGTGCATATTATGTCCTTCAGTACACTTGGAATTATACACACACTCTTGTTACCAAAATATACATCAAAATTTGCACAATACAAAGACAAAAAACCAAAAACACTTGTTCAAAGAAGCCCTGATTTCACTGTAAATATGTTTATCTCAGTTTACCTTTCACATTCGGTTACAAAAAACTTATGTCTAAATGTCCTTAGTGCACTTTTCCCCTTTGGATGTAAACAGCACTGCACAGCACATGAAGTAGGACCAGGGCGTTTACGGATGGTCTCTTTCACATGCACATGTGGGAAAAAATAATGATTAAAATGGAAAAACGCTACAGCTTCTGGAAAAGGTGAAAAAACAACAACAACCCCATAACGCACTTGTACGTACTTGTGTTTGCAAAAGTCCAACACGTGTCAGAGTAAGTAAGGAAACCTGCCCAAAAAACGAAAGTCAAATAAAATGAGTGTTTTAAACGCTCCCTTCCATGTTCTGAAGTAAAACGGCGTGCTGTGAGATGAACACGCCCGATCAAAGAGTTCGACTGATAAACTCACAGCACACAGAAAGGTGGACGTGGATCATCCGGAGCTTCAGGCTCGGCGTCTTTTTCCACAATAGCAGTGGAAACGAACAAACAAAAACCCCAAACAAATCTTCCTAGTGACTGAAAATTACAAGTAACATTTCTGCCTTCAATGATATGGCTTAGAGGACATTGCACAAGATGCCATGGCACATAAAAACCCTTCGGTTCCGTATCTTCATAAGAGAAGACAAAGGTGGGTAGTGTCTCACCGCGTTTGCAACATTATTCTCAGCAAGAATAAAAAAAACAATGCCGTTCCCATGAATTCACACTGTGAGGAACATGACCAACACAACAAGCTGTGCAAGATTAAAGTACATGAAGGGATAAAGCCATCAAGGAAACATGGACCAAACATCTTCAGAGCCTCTTCTTTGATACGACCGTTTTATTAACAGTTGTTTTTCTCCCCTGCATTCTAGTTTGAGTGTAGTAGCTTCAGTTTTACTCCTTCTACAGGATGCATCAATACAAATCCATGCAGTACTGTAGCCATCAGCTGCAGAGATAGATCCAATGACGTGTCAGTCATGTTGCTCACAGTGTGAACCAGAGATCATTTTAGGTTCAGGAAGACCTACAGCAGTACTACAAACACACACAGACACTGATGAAAAAAAAAAAAAGCGACCTTGACTCCTCGTACCTTTTGGTCCAACAGTTTTACGCAGCATTAACACTTCTACTCTGTACCAGAATTTATTTAAAAAATAGACAACTTTTGTTTTTGTTTTTTTAGAAAACAATCCATTCAGAAGACATAAAACCACATTTTATGGATACAAAAATGTTGAGCCTTGGCTGGTCAACCCATGAGAACTTCTTTCTTTTCCCCTGTTACAAACGCATCATGAAATGTAATAAATAAGACCAGAAAGGTCAGCGATGCCTGAAGGCAACAGTTTTTTTTACAAAACAAAATTCAAGTAAAAGTTTCTCCCGCTCTTTCAGCCCGACAACTTTGAGAATGACTTAACATCTTCGTCACCCTTGAAAGACAAGAGCAGGTTTTAGGAGTACAACGGCGAGCTGTCACTTTCTCAGGTGCCCTTTTTGTGTTTGCTCTCTGCACTCTGGTGTCTTCTCTGGTGCAATTTTAGGACCCGTGGAAGTGGTTTCTGCTCCCTGCCTGCAGCTCATGTTGGTGAGAAGACATCCTGTTTGTTCCCGCGGAGATGCTGTGACGTCCACCTCCACCTCGGGCTTCTCACCAGAGTCCTCTCCATCTGAACACGGCTCCCACTCGTCTTGCTCCTCGCTCTCCGTAGAGCCCTGCACAGCTATCTGCGGCACAAGCGTGAACCTCCTCACCACGGGGACGTCCATCTCGATGTCCTGACTGCTTTGGGGTCGTGTCACAGTCCAGGCCGCTCTGTGCTGCGTTTGAGCCCCTGGAGGTGTGCTGCTCCCCGCCGCATTACTGCTGCTTTTCTCCTCTGGCTCGTCGAAGCTCACTTCCTGCACTGCCTCCTGCTTCTTAAAGGAGTCTCTCCGCTCTGACAGGTTCAGCTTCCGCATCACAACCAGCTGCTCTGATCGTTCAATCCTTTGGCTGCTAATGTACGGCCCAAGTCTGCTGTGGTCAACCCCAATGTAAGCGATGCCACAGGCTGCGTCCATCTCTGAGTCGCCCAGCAGGTCAGCCTCACCGTAAAACGGCACTTCCAGCGTGTGCCTGCGGGGGGCTTTTGACTTCTTGTCAGCGTGATATACTCCAGACAGTTTCTCCGCTGACTGCACCCTCTTAAGCAACGGTGAACGAGGCGGCTCTGCACTGCGTGGCCGGACGACATGCCTAACGATGGTGGGGGGAGACAGGGTTTTTCCGTGGTACGTGTGAAGGTTTTTGGCGAAGCCTGGCAGAGGAGAGGGCGAGCGCTGTGGGGAAAGCGGCTGATTAGAGGATGAGGAGCTGCTGCAGGCCAGAGGCGAGGGGGGGATGTTGCTGGTGGATTTGCGGCGGCCCACTTTGCTGTAGCGTTGCGGGCTGAGTTTAGAGCCCAGGCCGAGCGTGATGGGCCGGCTGTGTGTGGCGGGAGAGCTTGGAGAGCTGGAGCAAGGCGACGTACTCTGTGGTGAGTTATTCTCTGGAAAGTAGAGGCAGGACTGTTGAAATACTCACACTACAAGCTGCAGTTTGCAGCAGGGCAAACAACACTTTTAAATTTCAATTCTATTTCAGTTCAGTTTTATTTATGTAGCACCAAATCACAATAACAGTCACCTCAAGGTGTTTAATATTGTAAGGTAAAGACCCCACAAAAATACAGAGAAACCTCAACAATCAGACGACTGCCTATCACAAAGCACTTTGGCAACAGTGGGAAGGAAAAACCCCCTTTTAACAGGAAGGATCCTTTAGGCTGAGGGAGGGGCGGCCATCTGGGTATTATAAGACCTTCAGTGTACCTGCAGAATCTCAAATGACTACATTTCCTTAATTACCGTGGCCCTGATGGTCAGGTGCGGGGCTCCGGCAGGGTGTGGAGGGCCCCGGGGAGAGGCTGTGGGTCGGGGAGCCTGGAAGACTCTCACTGGAGGAAACAGAGTGATGAAGACCTGAGGAGAAGCTGCGACTGCAGTGCATCACTGTGCTCTGCTTGGACAGCTTCTTAAAGATGGTCCGTCGCCTAGAAGGGACGATATATAATTCACTGTTGTAGCTTACACTTGAAGGAGAGAAAGCCTCCCAGAGTAAACAGATGATGAGTAACACAGCAGAGCTGCAAAGACAGAGAGAGAGAAAAAAAAAAGAAACCCAGAACCCAGTCAGATGCTCACCTGTCATAATTATCTCTCCTCTTGCTCTTCTTGCTGCGGCGAGCCATCTTCCCTTTGTGTTTGGTCTTTCGTGCAGGACCGACTTTAATAGAAGTGTTCTCGAGCGCTATGGTCTGAAGGGCCACCTTGTTGCCGCTCTGCACGTTTCGTGAGAATGAAAGAATTTTTACAGACCTTTCAACACAGAAGCAACTTAAAAAGCAAAGTTCAAGTGCCACGCAGCTCCGAGCTGTACCTTCAGCAGCAGTTCGATCATCTCTGTGTGCACCAGGCCTTGGACAGACTCTCCGTTCACGTGGGTGATGAGGTCTCCAGTGCAGAGGCCTGCCTGGTGAGCCGGGCTGCCCTCCTCCACACTCTGTTGCGATGGTGAAGTGAGTGAGTTTCAAACTGAGCATTACATAACAACCTTTTTATATCACTACCTTCTAGTTTTGGATCACCAAAGCAAAGCAAAATATTTGGAACACGCTACAGTTTACAAACACAGGTTTCAGATCTTTGATCTGTTTTAAGGCTTGTGGTTAAAACCTACCGACACCATGTGATGCACGGTGTAGACGTCGCTGTCGCCCATGTACACACGGATGGCCTGCAGGGTGAAGCCGAACTTCTTCCCTGAGGTGTAGATGATGATTGGTGGCCTCAGGCTGCCGGGGCTGAATGACAGATCCCGGTTTGGGGACGAGTCGCGGGATGAGGGGTTGGAAGACAGTGAGCGTGGGGAGATGGGACCGGGGTGGAGGCCACTGGGTGAATCGTCTGAAACAAACACACAGTTTAGAGATAAATAGACTCATAATCTCACATTTTATGACTCAAATTAGAAGGCCAGTTTTAATTCCACAATTAGAAACAAAAACTGCTGTCTATGGATTACATGTTTAGACTATATCTGCAGAGGCTCTCTGTCAAAGCGGAGCAATAAAAACCAAACTGATTCTGCTGGATTTAAAGTAGTTATGATAACCTTCTGCACCTGTAGTGATGATGAGAGACAGGGCTGAGACAGAGGCAGACTTGGGAACCTTTCCTCCGCAGGGAACCCTCTGCCTGTCTGGCGTCTCCAGCTGGTTACCGAAGCGCCGAGGGCCTGCCGTGTCCTTAGGGGATGACTGCTTCCCGCCGGTACTGTTGCTGCGAATCCTGATCCGCCGAAGATTTGACACCACCACCTCTGCTGCGGACAGAAGGTGTTAAGTGTGAATGTTTCTGGCAGAAGCACCTGGACGTGTTATGAAGAGATGTGTTAAAATAAAAAAAAGTGGATTTACCTTCATCATCAGTGGAGAGGGCAAACCGGGGCATCGTCTCCAGGCTGTGAGTGCTGCTCATTACCAGAGGACTGGTGCTTCTGTCAGACTGGGAGGAACTGGAGGAGGCCCGGGGGCGAAGACTAAAAACAGTAAAAGCACACAAAAAAATGTTGAACTCATAGATCAGCTGATTGAGGATCTGTTTTCATGCAGACCCACAAACTCAGCCACCTGTTTATTATATTATGAATACTATGAAACGTGCAAAAATACGAAAAAGAAACAAGAATAAAGAGGAATAGCAGGTGTCCACATCTTCCGTTTACCTGGCCATGCGTCCAGACTGCCTGTGCTCAGCACTGCCATCTGCTGGGCTTGGTGAGGCTCCGAGCCCTGCCGCATCCCCGTGCTCCTCTTTGTCCTCGCTGTGGCTGCGGTCGGAGGAGAAACTCAGGTTGGACGGTGTTGCCAGGTGTTCTGTGCTGCTGTAAACCTTGATGACAAACAGGTGAAAAGGTGTCAGTTAAGATCTGACTTTTCAAATTTTTTGGCACTCTTACAGCAGATTCTTACTGCAGCGGTCTTTACCTTGCTGAAGCGATGAGACCAGGAAGCAAACTGTCGGATTTCCAAGGAAGACTCTTCGTCGTTAGTTTCGTCGTCTTCGTCAGAGGCCAAATGATGATAGCGATCCAAACGAGCTGAATATGGCAAAAAGGGAAGATGCTCTCATTTAAGAGAAAGTCAAACTTCATGGTATAATCCCGAGAAAAACTCATCACTCTGCAGTTTTATCTTAGCTCGCCCGTATTATATTCCAGCTAAATTTTACCTGCATCCCATCTCCAACACCCACAATTATGGACAACGTTTTGCTCTCACTACCATGTGAAGTCAAGATTACACAGAAAAATAAACCACAAAGACACTCAGCAGGAACTCACTGTCAAAGTAGCTGGTATCATCCTCGGCCTCCAGCTGAGGGATGAACTCTGCTTTCTGTCGGAGGAGTCCGTTCCAGTCCAGCCCCAAGAAGAAGGGGTGCTGCTTCACCTCTGAGGCTCCACCTAAAAACATTCAGTTAAACACTGGATTAGGATCAGGGTGAAACTCCTCTTGCAAACATGTTTACTTCATTCTTAGTTTCACTTTTTTTAAATTATTAAAATGTAATGTCCCCCTTGCTATAAACCTTGTTTTTCTGATTTAGCTGTACAGACCTGTATAAAAGATCCCTGCTGTAATTTATCAGCATTACCTGTTCCCAGCCGGTCCAAAGGGTTCTGCCTCAGCAGGCGGGTGATCAAATCCTGTGCATCAACAGGTAAGGCATCCTCTCCTTCAGGCCAAATGATTTCATCTGACAATCAGAGAAGATAATAAATAAAAGTACAAAATTAAATATAAATTAAAACCAAATTTACAGTCTTACAAAGACATTAAACAGCAAGTCAGAATGTTTGTGTTTGCCAAAGCATAAGCTTGCCCAGGACTGATGTGGTTAAGATTCTGAGAGTGAAGCAAAGTTGTAGACTTCTGTGCCTACGTCACTGCTTGTGTTTTCAATTCAAATAAAAGGAAAAAAACTAGTTTAACATAAAGATTTGATCTCAGTGGCTATTTTATGCTGTGATTCTATTTTTTAAACCTGATGCTCGATTTTTAAGTAGAGAATTCATTCATTTCAAGACGTACCACTGACAACTTGTCCAAAAAGCTCTTCGGGAGTGTCTCCAAAAAACGGGACGCAGCCGACCAGAAATTCATAAAGGATGATCCCCATCGCCCACCAGTCCACTGGCTTCCCATAGCCCTGTCTGAGGATCACCTCTGGGGCAATGTACTCTGGAGTCCCACACACCTGAGGAAGTAAACCAGCAAACATCAGTTTGGATCAAGTGCCTCTACAATCACTGCTGTCCAAAAGTGACAGGTGATTGATCTCTTACACCTGAAGTTGTCTCACCTGCTTGTCAACAAACTCTCTTGTGTCTTTCTCTATGTGACCTTCATACAGGTTGGTCGTCATGTTCATCAGGCCGATTTTAGAGAGACCAAAGTCAGTCAGCTTGATGTGGCCCATAGATGTAATCAACAAACTGTTGGGGGAAAGAAGACGTCAGTGTAAGCGGCGCATTTTACAATTTGTCAAGAAAATGAGGATAAGGGCTGAATTACAGAAAAATCACGACTCTACATGTGCCCGCTCACAGACCCAACTATGTCAACGGATCCTAATGAAAGCAAGAAAAGCAAGACGGAAGAGCTGAGTGAAGGTGATGTTGGAGATGTCCTTACTTGTCAGGTTTAAGATCCCGATGCACGATGCCGTAGTTGTGAAGGTACTCCAGAGCCAGGACCGTCTCAGCAAAATACATCCTGGACATTTCCACAGGCAGTGGGCCCATGTTTTTCAGCAGGTTGGCACAATCTCCACCTTAAAAGAACAGAACACCTTAAAAAACAACCAAAATCCCAGTAACAGCAGTGATCCTAACACACCAACTGTCCGAGGCAGTAATGCACAGACTCTTATTCTCAGACTCTCTGCATTGGCACTCACTGAAACCGGGTCTTGTTTAAGCTAAGCTAAAATGTTAGAGACATAAAACTGTAACAGCCCCCGCAGCCTCTCCCTTCTTTACCTTCTACATACTCCATGACCATGCAGAGGTGACGTCGTGTCTCAAACGAGCAGAACATGGAGACAACAAAGGGGTTCTCAGCAAAAGTTAGGATGTCCCGCTCCACAAACGCCTGCTGGATCTGGTTCCTCAGCACCAGGTTCTGACGGTTTATCTTTTTCATGGCAAAGCGCTGACGGGTCTCCTTGTGGCGAACCAGATACACCGCCCTGCCAAAAACCAAACAAACCTCATTAGCTCAATTACCTGGAAATGGGTAAAAGGCACAGTCACAGTGGCTCACAAAAACGTGCACAAAAAAGGTTGAAATTGAGGCAAACTGCATCAGAATAACAACAATAAAAACTACTTCCAACTAAATGTATTTTCCGCTTCCTGACACCATTTAATCTTTCATCTTAGCTTTGCGACACTTTGCAAATAAACAAAGTGTCGCAAACAAACAAACATCATTTCTAAGATGAAGCAGTGAAATGCAGTTAAACAGACTTGTGCTCTTACCCATAAGCTCCGTTACTTATGAGTTTGATGGTCTCAAAATCACTCTCAAGAGGTTTCCTTCGAGTTGGAGTCAGCGTCTGTGGGCTCTTATTCTGTGGCTGTTTACGCCCATGTGAAAAATTAAATAAGCAGACAGAAGCAATGCTGTGATTAATGCTGATTGCAGATTAAAAGCCAACTACTACTCCAAATACTAATTACACCTGCAATCTACTTAACCAAAATAACATTGATTTTAAATATTTTTGGCATCCTTTCACAATAAAAAGAGTCACCGTTTCCTGATCCTCTTTAAACACATTCAGCACAGCACGGTGGGCAGATCTGAAGAAGCGTGTGCACTTTTCATCTTTGGTAAGTGGACTGATTCTACTTTACCTGAGCACTCAGCATTAAATCATCTCCTCTCCCAGTATAAACACACTAAAATATAAATAATGGCTCCTAATAAATGTACAGCAGGGAACAGCGGCAGTGTGAACTCTTCCCTGCCACACACTGTCCAATACTGTACATTTATTAAGATCCATTATTTGAATTTTAGCATATTTCAATACTTGGTTTTTGTATTTATTCTAGTTATTTATACTGTTTTAGCTATTGTTTAATAGCACGCTGCATATACTGAGACCTAAGATGCTGTGTTTAATTTCTAACATGTCAAATGGTTGAATAAAGCTCAGCCTGAGTCTGTAATATTATTTGAACTTATTGAATTAGTCAGTTCACCTCCACAGAAGCATCTGTTTCCACTGACACTGACGCTGAGGGCGAGGGACTGGCATCATACTGTTCAAGCTGTACCATGTCTAGAAATAAAAGAAGAAGAGGCTTTAATTTGGGTTTCCAACATTTCTGCACCGATCACTTAAAAATGCAGTCTGCTCTTCATCTAAGTCAGGACTGTGTATTTGTTGCAGTATCATAAAGCATAATAATAATAATCACCTACTCGGGGCAGCATGTTACTTAACCCATGTCTGAAACAGGCTTTAAAAAAAACATCACATATGAGCCACATCACAGGCTTCGCTCGATAACTGATTAAATTTACCTTCTAACGGGTCGCGTGTGAGGCCCAGCTGGCTGATGATGTACCGCGGGATGTCGGTCTTGATTCCCTGGCCGACTTTGGCGTGGCCTTCTGCCGCTTCGAGTAGGTGGTAAAACTCTTCTGGATCAAACTCCTGTCACCAGCATCCAACAGCAGTGTAATTAATGCAGAGTGTCGGGAAACTGAAAGGCATCCAAGATGCCATTTGATTTACTACTAAAAATCCTAAACAAAGCTATGCGCAGAGCTGTCGGGGTAAGGTTGCCGACTCAGATCAGATTTGTGTTAATAAATGGCTGATTGTTGGAGATGACAAACTTGGTATTCGATTGACAAATTTAGGTAGCTTACCAGACATTCGAGGAGCCGAGCCGGTCGAGAGATTATGATGAGGATCTTTCTGACTAGCTGGGTGATGACGGTTACCTCTTCACTTTCAGAGCGCTCGTAGGCCTGGAAAACACAAGGAGCCATCAGGAGACTCAACTCAACAGATTTCCAGTTTCAGAGAGGGACTGCAGACGGTTTGGGTCTGAGCGGCAAAAACATGGCTTACATTTACGATAAAGTTTGACCAGTTATTTGTGTGAACATGAGGCGACTGTGATTAAAATGGCTTTAATTTAAAAATGTTAAAATCGCTGAACGAGCGTCTACATTTTAGTCACAACTTGATCTCTGTGCTTTTAATCCACCGTGGAGGTGCACAAAAGCAAAAACTGTGTCACTGTCATTTAATATTGAGAAACTGCATGTGCCAAAAGGATCATCAGGGATTATATGTCTAAGGGAACCCTAACTGATCCAACAGGCAAGTACAGTTTATCACTATTAGCACCATTTCATCCACCCCTGAAAAAAAAGATATAAAAAAAGAGAAATACAAGAGCACTGCTTTATGGGGAAACAGTGAAATAAAAATAAATATAAAATTCTAAGGAAGTGGATAGGGCTTTAACAAAAACATGAAAACAGACGGCGCCTGATAGAATTACATCAGAAATGACGCCGCTTCAAACGAAGAGCAATTATCAGAATAATCCGCGGTGGGTGGGCGGAGTCTTCGTGAGTCATTTTCAGTTTCTTCTATAATAACAGAGAAACACCCTGTTCTGGTGACGATACAGCAGCACAGCACACTGTGTATTTGTGATCCAGTCATATGAGAGCTAATTGAAGCTTCCTGCACGACAAGATTATTACTAATCTCAGCCACCTGTCAAATATGAGGATACAGACTCAAGAAAGTGGCCCTAAAGGAAATGTTGCTACTACACCTGTCTACCAGCATTTCTGAAACATGAGATACTCTTTCACAATCTGCCAAGCTTCCTGTGGCTGTGATCGTCATTTCTGTCTACACTTAGGTTTGTGTGGATTATATTTTAACCTTCTGGTGGTGAGTGTAGTAATGTGTAAGTTAAGAAAGACAGCAGTTACTCAAACCTTACGGTCACAGGCTTTCTCCTGCCTGCTCTAAACTCTTGTTAAAGCTTTTCTGTTGTACGTAACTGTGATACAGGCCATGTCTGTGCCTGAAATCACTGCCTAGTGCTATCCATATTTACAGCGAGTACTGCTATACCCTACAAAGTGCAGTATCCCCACAGTTCCTCGTGATCAACACTGACGAACAAAAGAACAGATCGATGAGAAGAAAAAGAAAAGTGGATTTTAAGACAAATGTACACAAAAATATTTAGCCAATAAACAGACATTATTTTTGTTACTTAACAGCTGAGCTGAAAGAGGAGGCTCTGACACAGAATCAGAGGATCAACAGTTAGCCCAGAACAGGCCTAAATGGGGGTAAATGGTAAAAGTTTTACGTATTTCCCGGAATGAAGAGGAATATCTTCATCAGATAATTAATGATGCTATCAAAAAGTGTTTTTGTTACTGTGCCCTATGACCTCCTTCTATGCCGGACAGAAATCCTACTGTCTAGCACCTGGTCAGCCCTCTCAGGATCCTTTAACTGTTCTCAGAATCAGATGTAAATGTGCTGAAGGTGCTTTCAGCTACTGTGGTCCTGTTCTTTGGAACAAGCTGCCTGCTGACCTGAGATCAATTACAACTGTGTACAAATTCAAAAACAGACTTAAAACCTTTTCATTCACCCAGCCTTACAGGTGTTGTTGCTTTGTTGTTGTTTGTTGTTTTTATTTGGTTTTCACTGCCTTAAGGTATCATTTTTATGTTTCTGTCTTCTTCTTGAATTTACATGTAATCAAATGTAATCAATAAAATTGCTACTGCTACAACACGTTTTTTTGGCAAACTGGAAAGCTCTCCGGGTGGTTCAAAAAGGTCGTCCAGGAAATCGCTTCCTTACTGCAGGAACTTCAAACACCCGCTGTCTCAGAAAAGCCCCCAAAATTTTGCATGACTCATCACACCCAAATTATAATTAGTGTAAAGTGCTCCCATCAGGCAAGATAATAAAATCAAGGACAAATAGACTAGAAAAACATTTTGTACCCCACAGCCAATAAAGCATTAAATGCAATTTAAGCATAGTTTATAATTGTTATGATGGGACCAGTGCACAATCACAAACCTGAAGAAGTCCAGATATGGGAAATAGAGAGCAGTGAATGATTATTAATAATTGTTACTAAAATAGGCTATAGTCTTTATGTTTATATCCTTGCTCTCATTCCCCTTTATTGTATCTGTAACATGCAACTTCTGCCGGTGCTGTGCTACTGGAAACTGAATTTCCCGGAGGAACACACCCGAGGGATTAATAAAGTTTCATCTAATCTCTAACCTCTAATCTAGTCCAGAGCACTGTTCAGGTGTTTCTTTCACAAAGCTACTTTTTGTGCATTGCTTCCTGTAATGTACAAGATTTTTATAACAAATTAATAAAAAATGTGTCACTTTTCAGGCAACACCGCAGCCGTGTATCCACGTGGAGGGCTGGAGCCTGCGCAGCTGTCACAGGGTGAGACGCGGGACACCCCTTGGACATGTCCCCAGTCTGTCACAGGGCCCCGTGCATATACTGCATGACAAAGACCCAGAGAAAACTTTCTGGAAAAAACTGTTGCCCTTTTTAACAAAGTGGCCTTGGCACACAAATCAAGTCGTGCGTGTGTGTGCGTAAATATATGACATTTGCTCCACTGTGCGGGAACAGACTTATCAGTTCAGCTGGAAGTACAGAGAGTTAGCCGTGCCTGCTGTCTGAAAGCACGCAGAGAAACACGGGAAGGGGTTGCTATAGAAACTAACACAACATGCATAAGACCTGTGACAAAAGTGCCTCTCAGCATCACTGAAAATTTCCACTAAGAGATCTATTGTGTGTGCCGTTGGCTATCACTGGAGAGGCATGTCTGATTGCACATTTCACCGGGGCTCGATCAATCCTCTTTCAAAACGTCATCACACCCAAATTAAAGAGTTCAGCATCAGTTCATCAGCTGCTGCTTAAAACCAGAGAGAGCATTTGGCCTGCACCGCTTCTCTCATCAGTCCTGCAAAACCTCCAGTGTAACTGGAAAGCATTCACAGGTCTTTACTTGTTCCACATTTTGTCATGTGACAGCTTTGTTCCAAAATGGATTCAGTTAATTAATGACAAAATACTGGTGGTGGCCAGTTACCCCTCAGCTTCCTAGAAGATACACCTCAGCAGTGTGGATGCCTTTCGGATGCACCCTATGTCAGATTGAGGGATTCTCACCTCGTGTAGCAGCTTGTCTAGCTTCTCCTGCAGCTCAACAAAGTAACGAGAGGTAACCAGGCCGTTCTGGGACTTATCCAGACAGTCTCTGACCAGCTCCACCAACTGGTGCTGGATGAAGCCCAACACCCCGTCAGCCAGCCGGAGGGAGCTGTCTGGAGAGTAATGTGTGACAATCTCCAACAAGCGCTCCTCCATCTGGGCTGTGGCCTGCAGGGAGCACACAAACACAGAGTTAGAACAATTAAACGAGCACTGATAATCATTTTTTAACCCCTCTCTACAGCAAATTAAAAATAATTACTCCAAATGTTGAAAAGTGGGCTTTAAAAGCTTGTTTAAAAGCATTTCTCCTTATTGAAACAAAACCAAAACCCAAAAAGGCTTCAGGACGCTCCACACAACAACAGGAGAAATGCAAAGTGTGTTTCTGGTTTGCATTCTCAACGAAGACATATTCAAAGTTACAGATATCCTGTACGTACCTTTGGAAAACGTTCTCTGTAAACATGGTTCATCATGACTATCTCATTATCGAAGGAAACACTTGATCGGCCCGGGCTACGAAAAAGCAAAACACAACAAATTAGTACATTGCAACTGATCAACACAGAAACATTTATTATTATTACTACACAGTTCTTTGCATTTCTCTTCTAAGCTATTAAATGGCGATGAAGAGTGGTTATGTCATCGAGGCCATCGCAGTTCCCTCGAAATGGCCAGCAGTCAGTTTAGTTCAATCCAACCAACACACACACGTCGGCTCTTAACTAATAGCCTGAGTGTGACTGAACGAGGGTTTTGAGGTCAGCATCAACGATACTTTTGATGTCAGCCTGCGAGACAACATTCAGGTTTGGTGGCTCTTAAGCTGCTTAAGCTCCAATCAAGGTGGATTTCACTGTCAGGTTTTGATGTTTCACTTTAAGATGCTTCCGTACCGGCAGCAGCAGAGGTTTCTTCTAGCCAAAACTGTGTGAATCATCGACATCAAATAATTAGTCACTCGCTGCAGAACCACTCCAGCATTGAGGCCAAAGGGAAGGTGTATTTTTACAGAGAAATCTTGCTTGATGAAGCTTCAAACAGAACAGATGGAGGGAAAACCTATCACTTGCAAACAGACTCCCAGTGTCTTTTTTTTTTTTTTCTTGTCATAAAAGACGCCTCTGTTTTACTGGATGGCTTCTGCCCAGCACACACTGCTGCAAAGCTCGCTGCAGTTCGCCGCATCAGACACCCACCACCCTCGACTACAGTTCAGCAGCTATGAGACGATGATCCCCGAGGCGCTCTGTTAGCTAGCACGCCCACGCGCGGCACACCATGGTGCCAGAACACAGAGCACTCAGGCACTGCACAAACAGCACGGAGCAGAGCCAACAGACAAAAGTTGTCAAAAACGCACCGCTCTGCAGTCAGATCTCCACCTGCCTGCCGGCCAACGGGCATGTGCGATCAATCGGAGGCAGCTGAGGTGCCAAAACTGGCGCTTGAAGGCGTCTTCAAATCTGACAGTCTATAAATGATACAACAGCGCTCGTGTTCTGTAGTCGCTGTCCAAAGTTAATCTGAAATGTAGGTAGTTAATCCTTTCGGACGGATTACTGCATTTAATCTGTGTGAAACATTACATGTTTTTAATTTGATGGTAGAACAAGAAACAATCTGAACAAAACAGACAGGAGGCTGCGAGAGGTTCTCCCATCTCAGTGTGGATCCTTCCGTCGGTGTCAGAAGGTCGTCTTAAAATAGTGATCCTGTCCTTACTTTACACTTTATGTTTTCAGTAACTGAATAAATAACTAAAAATGGCTACCCTAAACAAAGTTTAATTGCACGTTTTTTTAGTTTGTTCAGTTCTGTGTCAATTATCCACCTGAGGCTCCGAGACCGCGGTCGTACCACCGGCGAGGGCCGTCCGTCCTCGTCTGTTATGCTGTCTGTGCTGCGGAAGTGCTTGAAGATGAAGTGAGGCTCGTCTTGTGTCGGCTGGTAGGGAAGCTGGTGGAGACGCTCCTGGGACGAGGAGGAGGACTGCGCACACAGAAAGAAATTCATCAAATGTCTTGAAGGATGTTCAATCATCAAGGTAAACAACCCCAGAAAGTTGATTCTGTTCATCTACATGTTGCGGTTTCAGTGGGAGAAACGTTTTATCACTCAGCCAAGTGACATGCAGCTGACTGCAGGTTTCCCCAACCTTATAAACACTACATAGTGACCGAAACTGGCACCATTGACTAACAATGGGTCGTGAGGTCAGTTTCATCATCATTAATATGCAAATTGTCATGAGCTGAAGTTGCTCCCGCTGAAAACTCTGCGTTCAGATGAAAAGAATCAAGTTTCTTGGAATCCATCAAATAAGAAAAATACATCTATTTTCACATTTAATACTGAGCTTCTTTTGAGGCTGATTTAACCAAAACAACGAGCAGTATCTCTTCAGCCCTTCTGAGCTACTTGTTTTGACATTTGAATAAATGTTAAAGTATCCAAATCTTTACTTCCGACCCATCATCTTGTGCAGTGCTTCTAAAGAGTGGGAAAATATTTAAATGAACTCAAAAATGACTTAAGACTGAAAATCCCTGAGAAAGGATCTTCACCTCAACACTACAAAAGCCCAACAGCTTCCCAAACTGACAAAGATTTGCTGCTGTGTTCACGATTAGTAAGAGCAAGCTAAGCCAGCTTTACATGTTGCTATACGCAGCATCGGCCCTGTAACCACTGCGGGCTGCTTTCGCAAAAGAAGAAAAACAACTAATGTTGCAATTTGCCGGTCTGCTTTTCAGGTGGCATCACTCAACAAGGTAGGCTGCTAAGACTGAAGATCACAAACGGGTTCAGGCAAGTCGGGCAAAGCAAAGGACAACAGCAAACTGAAATTGGTTCTGCATTGTGAGCCTGACTTAAAGGATCATCGAAGGGGAAAAAATAAAATTAAAGCTAAGCTCGTCTTACTAGGCAAGCACAGGCCTACGCATGTGCTGCGTTTTGGCTTCACTCGGGTTTCAAACCCTGCTCTCCCATGAGAAGGTGCTCTTTTCCTTTGCAGTACTGTGATTTTCTGCTTGGACAATCTTTATTCTTTGTATTTTACTGGCTCTATAACAGACTGACGACCTGTCCGAGGTGTACCCTGCCTCTTGCACTATGATAGCTAAAATAGGCTCCAGGCCACCTGCAACCCTGAACTGGATACCGATGGATGGATGGATGGATGGATGGATGGATGGATGGATGGATGGATGGATGGATGGATGGATGGATGGATGGATGGATGGATGGATGGATGCACTACTTCAGTGAGAGTAACTGAATCTGGAAAGATCTGTGATATGCTATGAAACGTAAGAGTCTAGTTTCTTTTCAGACCAGCTGAAAAACAACACACTGAAAGGTTATAATTGTTTAAAAGACATAACGAATGAACTCAGTGATGTAAAATAATTCCACATAGCATCTTTCAGATCAGAATATTCCACTTATGCATTCTGATAAAATAGATCAGACACCTGTGAAGATTTGCCCTAAATCCAAATTCACAATGTATATGAATTTAGGTGACCAAAAAACCAAAAGCCTACAGAGGCATTATTATTATTTGCAGTCATCTTCCATGTCTACCGAGGCAGAGAGTAACATCTTTTCAAGCAAAATAGGGGACGGTGTCTGTTGCCGGCAATCTGTTTCATTTTGCGGTCCATGTGTCGTGAACAGAACGGGGCCAGAGGGACAGCATCTGCGAAGTCTCTTTCTAAAGCCTCAGTATAAAGAGGGCAGCGGGGGCCACTGAAGAGCCCTTTTGTCCCCACTGACCTCTGGGGCTATGCCCGGGTTGGCCCAATAAACCTCCTTATTAGAGCAGACTTTCAAAGACTTGGCAGACTGCCGCCATTACGAACTGTTCATCTGACTGCCGTCTGGTGACATCATCCAGTAAATACAATTACGGCTTTATTCTGCAATAAGACAATTCGCAGTCTTTTAAAAACATCTGGTTGAATCACTGTGACATCCTGTTGTTCAAAAATGCTGTTTAAAGCTACCAAACACTAATGTCTCAGTGTACTGTTAATGTGATGTTATGATGTTTTGTGTTTTTAATAAAGGCTGTCAAAAAAAATAAAAAGTTCCTGAAATTATTTAAATTTCCGTCCCCTCCTCTTCTCATTAATATGCATCCACGCAGACTGTGTGTGTGTGTTACTTCTTACACCGAGTTCCACAGACTTGGAGAATGACTCACTGAAGCAGACGATGGAGGAAAACAATTAGCGGTTTGTCATCATCAGTCTTGGCATTCACCGTCCCTTATTGCATAAACCAATGTGCTATTTGGGCTGAGTGAGGTGTTAGAATCGCCTGGCTGCCATGTTGTGACCGGGGGACGATGGCGCCATTTTTCCGGGTGTCTTACCGAGACAGTGGAGCTCGGCGGATTGGTTCCATAGCCAGACGAAGGGAGGGACGCCAGGGACCATCGTCGGCCCTCGGCTCTGAGGGAAGCAGACATGCACGTTACATAAGCCTCAGCGGCATAGGCATTAGTTAGCATTTCATAGCATTTCATATGTGAAACCTGTTACATAACAGACAACGGAGGTGTCCTGTGACTACATGAGCATGAAATTTATGTCTTTTTCCCTCCACATATATATATCTAAAAATATAAATGCCCATTTCTCCCTCCCTCACTTTCTCTCATCACTTGATTTCAATAATCAAGCAATAAGAATTTATGAAGGACGAATATTTTTTGTGTAAAACACACGACAGAAAAGTTTAGACATAAAGACAGGATGCAAGAATTGGAAAAGAAGCTACCTGTCCGCGCGAGCCAAGTGGCTGCGATCACGACAGCAACGGAAAGAAGGACAAGAAAAAAAAGAAAACAAGAAAGAGAAAAGCAGAGAAGTGAGTTTCAGTGAGTTTTAAGAGTCTTGCACAAATGAACCTGTGACCTCTGGCATTCGGCTGAGGGATTAGTACTGACAATGTTGCCTTCCTTGCCACTTTTCATTTGTCCAGATACAAAGAGTGGAGAGCAAACTAAATTAATTTGAGGATGTGTGTTACATAACAGGAAGAGCCCTTCACTTCAAAGCTGGAAAGAACGAACCTGCAGATTGGACTGTACAGCTGCAAAAAAGGGTGGCGGTGGGAGTATGTTTATGTTATTTGGCATTTGCACGCACAGAAATGATGCAAGGACTGCACTAAACTTTCACACAGATTGTATGGAGAATCAAGTGCAGCTGCATAGGCTGAGTGGCAAACTTCAAGAGCAGGGCTTTTCCTGCTTAGGCAGAAAGTTTTAGCCTGAGCCAAAGGAAAATCACCAGCATCAACACGCTTTAGTTTATCAAATCACACAAAAATACTGCAAAGGCGTCTGTCGTATAACGTAGCAGAAACTCATTGCCTTTTTCCCCCCTTAAGAAAAAAAAGCATACAACCCTGACAAATAGTGTTAAATAGATCGGGACAGATTTAGTAAATTAATAAAAAGCTTTGACTGCCACAAAAACAACAACAGCAGACGGATTATACTCATGAATCTCTTCTTCCACTAAAGGGTCTCATTAAATGGTGACAACAGGACAACCAGAGCTTCACGCAGTAACAAACAGAGTTCTCTTCATGGCTGTGAGTCTATTTTATTGCAGCACAGTGACGGTTAGGAATAGATATATGACACAGGATGAGATAATAAAAAAAGTATCGAACAACAATTTATTATCGGCATGAATTTAGAGTCAAGTCTAAGTTCAGCTTATCAAGATAAGTCGAGGGCCATTCCTGTGTATATGAAATTTTTTTTTAAAAAAAAGACATTAACTGACCTTTAATTTGACTGGCTTTTTATACAACAGGAGGAAATCTAAATATGTAATGAATAAATATTTACCTAGTGCCTGTTATTTTGTTGGCAAGCTATGATGTGTTCTCAGAGCAGTCCACAGCACCTGAACCTGCTTATAAGTTTTTAATGACTGTTCTCGGGTGTCTTTAAGGTACTGCCTCACTTGTCGGCTACGCACGCCTGGAGCGAGACAAGCATGTTGCCATGGGAACCGGGCTGAATGATGCGTGAGTAAGGGGGGGTACCCTCCATCTGACTTCACTCATCCTGCCGAGGAGTCTGCAGCGTTAAGGATGGTGGGGAGCGCTCCCGGCTGAGTCAGCCTCAGTCACCTTTCTGCTGTTTCCCTCTCGCTGCTTTTATGAAGACCGTGATCCTGTGTTAGCTTTTTTTTAGTCATTTTTTTAAGTGTGTACTTTTCTGATTTGGATTCACAGTAATAAATCACAAAGACGTAAGGCTAAACAATGGCCCAGGTGATTCAGAGATCAAAAAACGACTACCTAACTCAATTCAGTTTTATTTATATAGTACCAATTCAAATCAACAGCTGCCTCAGAGGACATATCGTCAGGGGAGACAATGTAAAGACCCTCAAATATTAGTAAGAAACCCCAACAACTACACGACGTGTAGTGGGAAAGAAAAGCTTTCTTTTAACAAGAAGAAAACTTTGACAGGTGGTTTCTTCTTCTTAAAAGGGGAAAACCAGACTAAAGTTGACTTGACTGATGTGCTAGCACCATTAACTTCGACCACTGTTGACCCTTGACATCATCCTCTACCAGCACAATCCCAACAACCTTCACCGTAAGAGTTGCCAGTTCCAGGAACTTCAAAAATACATCATAAAGCGATTTTAATTATATCTTTAAAAATACTCGTTGTTTTGCTGATTTTACTTTGTATACAAGTGTAATATGATGGATTTTATGGTTCAAACTTTTAATCGAATGACACAAGCTTTTTACTTTTAAGTTTCATTGCAGTATTTCTGCCACATTCAACATGTGGCTTTGTCTTAACAGCAGTGATGCTGATTAATGTCCATCATCCAACAGAATACAAGCATGATTAAAAACAGCAAGAAGGCAAACACTAAACTCCAGGGGAACAATTTTTAAGAAGCATTGCCGACATACCTTCGGGCAAATGGAAAGTTGAGGAAGGCACTGGTCGACACATTTCGTGGACTGTCTAAAGGACTGCTGGCGGCTGAAAGACATAAAAACATAAATAAATAAAAGTTAGCACTGTAATAACATACGAGAAAATGGAACGGAAAACAGATAACATCATGTCTATGCAGTAACCTATCATCAGTGCAAAACTAGCACGAATGGTCCAACATATCATTTTGATATTACTTTTTCAAATGTTGCTTCCAGTCTACTAAGGCTCTCGATTCATGGAGAAGCCTCATCCTGCTTGGCTTTGTTTGAGTCTGCAGATTTGGGTACACTAGAGACCATAGTGTGTTTACATGGGAGTGTTGAGTGCCCAATTAGAGTGCGACTGCACTCCATTATTAGCTCATCCTTAGCGTGATTGAGTTCAAAAGGAAGCACAGCTACATACTGCTGTTATGAGGATACGAACGTTATTTTTTCCTGCTGCTTCATTGCATTCAGGGGCTTTAGAGCATCTGCCGCTGATTTCGAAAGCAGGAGGGCAACATCAAGCATCTCAGTATCTCCTGTCCCTTAACTAGGTTACAATTTCATGAAAATTGCTATTTTATGGCCTTCAAACTGAGTTATCTTTGGTATTTTTCATAAATTCATCTAAAGAAATTAGAACATATTGTGTTTCTTACAAGGCAGCTCATAACAAAGTGTTAAAGATACAACTTAAAACTAGTTCTTCACTAAGTTCTCTGTTATTTGTAGACTCAACAGTGATTCTTCTTTTTTTCTTTTTTTAGAAGACAAGACGAGAATTCAACCCTGGCAAACAGCAGCCCCCATCTGTCTATCTGTGATGTTAGGCTGAAAATAATTAAGGTGGGAAGCAATACAGATGCCAGCTGGGTGAACAAATGCTGTTCTGCAGCACTTGATGTAGAAAATTAACGGTTGCAGTCAGTATTTTTCAGACTTGTAGACTAGTCGACTAGTCTGAAATACAAACAAGTGGTCGGCAGTCTTTCACGACAGAACTTAGAAAACACGCCGATATGGAACATATCGAAGAAAAATACGAGGTCATTTTAAATTTGAGCAGCAACACATCACCAAAAGTTGGGAGGGGGCCATATTTACCACTTTTGGTTGCTTTTCATTTGTGTAGGAAAGCTTAGGGACCTTTAGGGAGTTGTGTTTGTTATTTTTGGCACTGCTCACTGCTGAAGCAAATAAATGGTTGCTTAGTACTTTAAAAGATACTACTGTTTATGTTCTTTCTTGGGTGGTGCGTGAGTGGGGCCAATTTCTTGTTGCGTTCAATACACGCCTAGACTAAGAACGTAACAGTAGCATCTGCTCTTCTTTTAACAACAGTGTGAAACCGTCTGGGAACTGAGAACACCAGCTGTTGGACTTTTGGGAGAGCAATGTTGTCCAGTTCTTGTCTGATACAGGATTATGTTTGCTCAACAGTCTTGACTCTTGTTCAGTGCATTTTTCATCTCATGATGCACAAAATATTTTCCAGTGATGAAAGGTCTGGACTGCAGGCCGGTCAGTTCAGCACCCAGCTCTTGTACTATGAAAAGCAAGTGGTTGTAGGAGAAAGATGTACTCTGGATGAAAGCAAATGTTGATTTAAAACTTGTTAATACTTTTTAAGACTGATGGTGCCTTTCCATGGATTTCTAAAATAATTTCAAATTATGATTTATCACAAAACAGCTTTCCACTTTGGCCCAAACCACTTTAAATGAGCTTTGTCCCAAAGAAGACAGTGTTGTTTCTCAATCGTGTTCACATATGGCTTTGCCCATGTAGTGATTTCCATGACAGAATCATGCCTGTTTTTAAAGCAGTGCTGGCTCAGGGCCAGAAGCTCGCAGGAATCTAATATTGATTTTTTTTACCTTTGCCTTACACACAGAAATTTCTCCAGATTCTTTGACTCTTTTGACAATATTATGTACTGTAGATGATGATATTTGAAAGTCTATGTAATTTTAGGTTGAGGAACATTATTAAGAAATTCTTTCACAATTTCTAGATGCGTTTTTTGCCAAATGATGAACCTCTGCCCATCTTTGTTTCAGGGAAACTTTAAGATGCTCTTTTTATACCCAATCGTGTTACTTGCCAATTACCCTAATTAGTTACAAAATGTTCCTCCAGCTGCTTCATATTAGTACCACTCACTTTTCCAGCCTTATGTTGCTGCTGTCCCAGCTCTTTTAAAATAAGTCACTGCCATCAAATTCAAAGTAAGCTCTCATTTTTTGCCATGAAACAGTAAAATGTCTCACTCTAAAAATCTGATATTTTCTATGTTCTACTGTGTTTTTGAGAAATGCAGATCATTGCATTATGAATTTATATACATTTTACGCAGCACTTTTTTGGGATTGGGGTCGTACAACTCTGAACATCCTTCTTCTCAACGCTGGTAAGGTGAGATGGAAACAAGCAAAGCAAACGCTTCTATAGCAACAGTTCATTCTTTCATCAGTTTGACTGGCCGGTGCAGTGCCGAGATTTTGGAAAACACTGAAACAGGTCTTACCAGTTTGGAGTGAAAGTGGAGAGAGCGGCCGGGAAAGCGTAGGCGACGGCGTCCCGACACCGAGGCTCTTCCTGTTGCTGCTGCGACAGCTGGAGCACAAACAGCAAAAAGAGAAACCTCAACAGCCTGTCACAGTCAAAACATATCACTTATCTGCATCTGCCATCACAATTTATATACAAGTGTTTCTGTAGTAGTTTGAATACTAAGTGACTGCTGTATTCTGCAGATGAAAATAACCTAACATTGGCCTCAGTAGGGTAATCTGTGCCCTGCAGGTGTAGTAGCATGCTGACAAATTAGTTGCAGTGTTACGTTCATGATCAGTGAATAACAAAGCTTTATTTCTTCTCATTATGTCCTCAACAAGGTCCCTTTAAAACCTGCAACATTCTCACTTTTAAAATAATGACAGCAGCTCCACACCTTAACACAGAGCACTGTATGAAACACACTGATAATACCAGCAGCTCTTTTAACTGACGGGAAGAACGATATGGCAATGCCAGAAAATAATAACCTGTTGGTTTCCTTCAAAGTGAGCGTAATCGCTGCTGCCCTGACTTCTTCCACCTATAATTACAGGTCTGAGTCATCTGAGTCTTCCAGTGTTTCGGATTGGCTTTAAGTATGTGTGTTGAGCAGCAGCTTGTCGACACAAAAGGCTCATGACAGTGTAACTCTGAGGAGATTAAGCAGACACTTGACCTCTATCGTAGCAGACCGTTATCCTCCAAGCTGTGACGGTTGAAAAAACACAGAGTAACACCAAAACATGTCTGTTTTGTGTGCACACTGGAAGGAGAAATGGGGGTAAATGGTGCTGTGGAGATAGGACATGGATGTAGAGTGTGCAATCCTCATATAACTACGTATTATTAAACAAAACAAACATAGCGATATTCCTGAAAAACACGTCAAAATTTGTTGTCGGTGTTTACCATCTTTAGGATGTCCTTACATTATTAATTTCATTTCAGTATTTTTTTTACTGTTTCTTGCAATCGCCTGTTTGTTTTAAAGGCAGGAATTTCCATCGTTAATTAGCAAAAAAAGACCTTTTTCAGACATTGCTGCAAATCTACTGCAGGGTGCCAGCCTATCACAGGGCTAACTCACTGCGACATTCACGCTCACCATCACACCCACGCCTAATTTAGGATCATCAGCTGAGCTAACATGCGTGGCTTGTGACTGTGGTGGGAAGCTAGAGTAAAACCATGTCGACATGGGACCAACATGCTAAGACCTGCACTTTAGGTCATCTGAAGACCATTAATTTTCTGGACCCATATATCTTCAGCCTGAGGCTTAATTTTTTACTGGTTTAAACACAACCAATAAACAACACTGTGTTTGGCGATTCTTGACCAAATGGGTCTGAAAATGATCTACTGTACTGTCTTTTGTGCAAGATTAGAAAGGTGTTTAGCATTCTGTTTAGTCATATGTTGCATCTGTTCGTTTTATTAGTATTTCTCAAGATTATATGAGAGAAAGAAACTAAAGAAAGTAGATCCCTTTTTAAACAATAAGTTTCCAATATTTAAATGCTAATACTAGTAGCAATGCTGTCAGACAAGTAAATAATAAACAGAATACCAATGTATCACCACAATTCACAGGTTACTGCACAGAAAATAACAAACGTGACCTTGATCTATACCACAGTTTGATAGAAGACCCGTTTGATGATCAATTGTGACCAATGCTGTAGGAGAACTAGCAAGTCTTGAAAATTGTAGACGGACGATTGACGCCTTGCAATGAAATTAGCTCCACAGTTCTTCAGCTGAATGACCTATTATCATTTTTTTCTTTCAGCTGCTCCCTTCAGAGGTCACCACAGCGGATCATCTGCCTCCCTCTCACCCTCTTCTGTCGCATCAACCCTCTGCATGTCCTCCATCCCTACATCCATGAGCCTCCTCTGAGGTCTTCCTTTTTTCCTTCTTCCTGGCAGCTCCATCTCCAACATCCTTAGTCAAATAATTCCACTAGCCCTCCTCTGCAGATGTCCAAAACCGTCTCAACCTTGCCTCTCTGTCTGTCAACCTGAACTGTCCCTCTGATACCGATCTTCTCCATCTTTAGCTCTGCTTGTCTTCCTGTCAGTGCCACCATCTTCAAACAGTCCTCAAATTCAAATTCATACTCCAATGGATGCATTACAGAGCATCTTTGTGACCTCTACACTTCTCCATCAGCACCCTCAGAGCAAACGTGCTCTTTTTCAGCATGAAGCCATAGTGCTGCTTCTCTTCTTATCTAGCTTTAATGACTCTTTCACCATATCTTGATAGTATGGCTGATAGTGTTACTACAGTCCTGCACATCATTCTAGAAAATTGGTATCAGTACACTTCTTCTCAGTTACCCAGGCATCCTCTTGCTCTCCAAGATTGTAATTACCAGCCTGGTTAAAAATGCCACTGCCCTCTCTCCTGGACATCTGCATACCTCTACAGGTATGCCAGCTGGACATGCTTACATAACCACCTTTTCACTCTTAATCTTCCTTCACTGCTGCCCTCACTTCTCCTCACTAATCTTCTTCACTTCCTTATTCACTTGCTTTCCTCGATCTGTCCTCAATCTCTCAGTTCCTTCATTCATTAGGCCCTCTAAGTACTCCTAACTTCTCTGCACACTCCATTCACTCATTATTACATTTCCATTCCGGTCCTTTAATCACCCTAACCTGCTGCACATCCTTTCAAGCTCAATAGCTCGTGTTAACCTAATACTATTGATGAGCTAATTCTTTCTTTACTTTATTTTTTTTTTCCTCTTTCCTTTTTTAACACTTACCAAAAATACAGCATTCATAGCCCAATACAGATGAGCGTTAAGAACCACAGCTTGCGTTTTTTATGTGTTTTGTTTTTTTTTCTCTGCCCACTGGAATTTAACTCAACCAGTGAGATAATTTCCGCCTTCACAGCACCTCTGCCTTGAGACGCGTTTACGTAACTACAACTGTAATCTGCAGGCAAATGCATGACACACCAGCATGACAGATCAAGAGAGAAAACTCATGAGAGCCACAATCCAAAAAGGATGCCCTTCTGTCACCGGACTCAAGCCTGAAGGGGGGGGTGTGCACGCTGACCGCAGCCGCGGGCCCAGCTTGGTCAACAGATGTCCACCACTGTGTGTGTGTTTGAGAAGGAAAAAGGAGGGAATGCTAAATAATCCCCTAAAAGGAGGAAATTCGACATTTCAAAGTTGCTGGTCCAAGCACTCCGTTCCAAATTTATGATGCAGATAAAATGAAGCAAATACCTTCTGATGTTTTAGAGCCCACAAGATGAATTGAGGAAAAGTCACCTGATTAAATAACTTCTGGCTGCACTGATAAAAAAATCTCAATATCTAAGATGTCCAGCTCCACATTTAAAGTATTTGATAGCCAGAGGGGCTTTTTCAGACTGTGCCCGGCACGTTCTGGAGAGCATATCAATCACTAGTGATCCTGTGTGACATCCTGCACAAGGAAGTTAACAGGTGCAGACCTTATCTCCAGTCAGCCAACAATAAACACAATACATTACACCTAAATAAGACTTCCAGGCAGTCATTATAACCCTAATCCCAAATCCAACGTGCAGCACACCAAACTAAACAGGGATCCGCACATATAATTTTATTATTTAGTCTATCCACACAGCTTTATGTGCCAGCTGCAAAGTGCATCCACTGACAAACACATGCAGACCTGCTGTCATGCTACATCCAATTTCAACAAAGGAAACTGCACACCGCGCCTATTATTTTAAGCTCCTGCCTCTGAGAATATTGGCTTTATAGCAAATATTATCTGCAAACAGCTTCAGATACGATGTTTTCTTCATAACCACAAAAACAAAAGAGTAACAGAGAGCAAACACTGGATTAACGTTCAAGCGATCGGGTTGCTGCTCTGAAGCAGCAGCTAGCTCGTGTTGTTAAACGTAAACGGAGACGTTTGAGTGAGTTAGGATAGACTAATGTAATCCTATGTGGTAGCTTTTAAAGACTAAATAGCTATGTGGGCTAGTTTCAACCTCCGGTATGTCAACTTCTGATAAGTACCTCTTCGAGCGCTTCAGTAGCGACACCGAAACAAAAGGGGACTTGCTCTGGCTCGGCACCGCAGACCAGTGAATCGGATCCGACATGCTGGAGGATTTTCTTGCATAACCCCTCGTTTAAAGTTTATGCTGGTTTCAAAAAACACAAGCTCGACTTGATGTGAAATCCGCTCCCCCTCCAGCTGCTGCTGCTAATACTGCTTCTCTCCCCACCATCGTCTCTGCTTCTTCTTCGTCTTCTTCTTTTCGGCGGTTCCGTTTGTATTCAAGCCGGAGTCAAACCGCCTCGTGCCGTCCCAACATCTCCGGAGCAGCCGTTACATCCTCCGGTCTGACGGAAAGCGCTACACCCGGGACATCACGTCCTTCGCGGCTTGTCGGTTAAGCGATACCGCTGAAAACAGCCTCTCAGCCCGCGGTACTTTGTCCACACCGTGTCCGCTCGCTGCGTGTCTCTGCGCGTGAGGAAGCTGGAGACAAGTGCTGCGTTCAAGCGCCGCTCGTTACGTTCGCTACGCACTGCCGCAAAAGTCTGCTCAAGTTTTAGGGCTTTTTAACTGACTTGTGTTTTTGTCGCTTCTCTTATGTTAGCTAATTCTTACAAAACAGTTTCAAATGGACAGTGGCAATCCCCTAAAAGCCTGACAAACAGTTCTGAGTCCAGTTATATTCCCATATGCAATGGTTTAAAAATGTATGTATATTGTATTCATATTAATTTTTGTGTGCAGCACTCGATTTAACAGCTCTTTTCCATATCTCCACTCTGTTCTCATCCATAAAGTGCTTTAAAACCTGAACATTATGGCTAACAGCTGGATCTTCTAGTTTCAGTGCAGCTAGCCAAACAAGGAAGAGCCAATTGCTGCTAAAGATACAGTTAAAGTGGACAGTAAAGCCTTGATTACTTAACATGAAACTCATTGTTGGAGCCAAAGACCACACAACACACTGATTTTTAGTTTTAGTGTCTTTATTTCCCCCTGAGTTATTGGTTCTGTTAATAATTAGCTAACATAAATAAATGTAAATCTATCGGCACAAGGTGGCGTTAATCATGTTCTAAAAGGTTCAACTTTAAGCACTTAAATCCAGCTACACAAATAGTTGTTTTGGTATTTGCACAACTGATTGCTATTTCTGCCCAATAAATGTGACTGGGTATCAAAAACTGTGAGTGCACGTGGTGTAGTGTTTGATTTTAGTTTAATAGATAATCCTCAATGAGCCCCACATTCAAATATGCAACCATACTGTACCTCCTGATGAATAATACTTCATTTATGTGCGCTGTGGGTGTATATATTTGTGTGTACTGTAGTTAGGCCATTGTGGGGCAGGTATATTGTCATCAGTGTCAACAGAGCTGTCTTTCAGTTTCAGTGCTTTCACGTGTATTGGACAATAGACAACTAGAATAGAAGCAGCTTTGCCTAAACTTGGGATCTGTTAATGTCCTAATTATTCTGATTCCGTACCAATAATAACACTTCACTTTAGCCAGGAGATGCACAAAAAGATAACATAAAAGATAACATTGATGGCAATATTTTAGTGTGCACTGGATCTGACTAAGTAATTTCCCAGAGTGGAAACAAAGGTATTAATTTCAGTTATAATCAGAAACCCAGCCCCGATTTGTTGGTCCCAGTGCTGACTACAAATGAGACTTGCTGGCCTGTAAGGGGGTTTCTGTCTATCTGTCTTTGCTAAAAATGCAAATGTAATATTATTTGTAAGACTGAAAGTGTGAGTCATGTAAAGATACCAAATAAATACAACATTCCTGTAGCAGATTAATAAAATAAAGCTTTCAGTCATGCTGTTTTCTGTATGATTAATGACCCTGGGATTTTGAAACGGAGGTGGGGGAGAAGTGTTGGTTTGCCATAACTGCAGCTAAAGACTCTAACAGACGGTGCTGCAGCTCAGATTACAAAAGCAGAGCAAAGAAAAAAAACTGACACCACTGAAGACTGGGAGTACAAATCCAAACCACGCTGACTCCTACCACGCAAACGTGCTAGAAACCTGCTAAAAGCTGTTTTTCTCTACTTTCTATCTTGACTATTTATAACCTACATTAGCCTGAGACAGCCACTCTTTTCATATAGGCTTCAGATAGGTCAAAACGTAGCTTGAATTCTTTTAGTATGTATGATTATACCTCTCTGTGTGGAAGGGTTATAATCATATAACTGCGAAATTAACATAATATTGAAAAAATAGTCGCGTAAACCTGTGTGTAAACGAGACAGGACAATATGCAGATATCAACAATCCCCCTTTTAAAATCATTTAATCATAATAATTAGCAATGAACTGGAAAATGAATCTAATTTTTTTTGTTCTCCTGTTTAAAAGAGTTTATTTTTTCTGTATTTCTTTAATAACCTGGTGTACTGCCATGTAAACAATAACAACAGTGCAAGATCATTGTTACGTTTTTAAGTTTCCATAGAAAATCTTGTCCAAATAGACCAAGAATAATTAAAACGTGTAATATATAGAGAGAGCAGCCTTTATATGTTTTATGATTAGTTGTGCTGCAAACCTGCAAACTATCCTTTTATGATGTAATATGAGTAAACTTACAGATGCTGCTTGCATTCATACCTTAGGGATAATTTCCTACAAAACGTGAAAGCAGCATAAGATGTTGCTGGGGTATACCATTAGGAGCCTGGTAGAGGGAAGTTCCAGATAAACTTATTGAATAGTGGTACATTCCACTGCACAAACTACATCCAGTACTTGTGCACTTACTCTTGGCACACGCACGCACACACACACACACACACACACACATAGACACATAGACACACACAGATAGATAGATAGATAGATAGATAGATAGATAGATAGATAGATAGATAGATCTGCAACTTTTTGTTTCTCTAGTTATACTGCTGCACATCTATTTAAAGTCATCATTAGAAGTTTGCATGTACAACAGTTATTTCCCCAGTGTTTTTGTAGTTAGTTATTTTTTACCTGACCTTAAAACTTCATTATGTATAAGATTAGAAGTGTCAAGTTAGAGTCTCAGACCAACCAGGCCTAAAAATAAAACCTTCTTACACCTCTGCACATAATAATAACATTACTCTTTAAAACGTAATCTCGTCATCTCTATGACCCAAAAACTAACTGAAATCTTTCTTTTATTTTAAGCTAACTGTAACCAAGCACCTTACCTTGACAAAAAGAGGCATGTCTGTGTCTGAAGCTATCTGATAACAAAGATAGAATATTGCATATTTTCAGGCTTGGTCATTTCTGCACTTTCCATCACAGCAGCTTTAAGTGGAATTTTATAGATATTTTCAGTGAAATGACTTTGTTACCACTGACATACCATTCATGACTGTTAGTGTCTCTATGCACATTATTTCCCACACAGTCAGGCCATTTTTCATTAAAGGCTTTAACATAAAGTCATGTGAAAAACAGAGTTTTTACAGGATTCTGAGCAGTCGTGTCTAAGCATACCTTCATGTGCTGTGATAGGAATTAAAAGGGTAAGGACAACCGATCATCAGCAAATGTAAACATCACCTCTATAAAAGCAGACATTTGTCAGTTTGCCGGTCTGGAGCATTTAGGTGTGTATGGACAAAGTGCCACATTCTTCCAGGAGTGGGCGTCCAGGCAAATTCACCTCAGGGTAAGACAGTGAAATGCTCGGAAGAAGCTGCTTTCACTTGCTCCCTTACTCACAAGGGGTCACCACAGCAAATAGAATGTCTATAGGGTCATTTTCGAAAAACTCACAGCCGATCAGGTTACAGTAAGTATTTACAAGTGAAAACATTCAAGATATCTGCAAGTCTACCCAGCAAATTCACCCCAAGGTCAGACTATGCAATGCAAACTGCAAAAAACTCAAAAGCTACAACTCAAACTCTACAGGCCTTAGTTAGTGTGTTAGACGTTAAAGTCAATAACAGTGCAATTAGCAAAACACAAAACAAGTATAACGTGTTTGTGATGGTTGCCAGGAGAAAGCCTTTTCTCTATCAAAAGAACATGGCAGTACAGCTTAGGGTTTACAAAGGCATCATGTTTGGCAAAAATCAAACACAGCACATCAGCACAAACACCTCACATCAATTATCAAGCATGGTGGAGGAGGAGTGATGATGTGGGCTTGTTTTGAAGCCACAGGGCCTGGGCACATTGCAGTCATCGTATACCAAAGTATTCTAGAATCAAATGTGAGGCCATGTGGATGAGAGCTATGGCCAGAAATGGATAATTCAATGGGGCGAGCCAAGCACAGCAACAAATCTATAACAGAATGGCTGAAAAAGAAAAGAATCGAGGCGTTAACAATTTGGTTATATGCTGGCTATTTATGCACAGACCTTAAGAGAGCTACGCTAAAACGCCTGCAAACTTCAGTGAGCTGAAGCCACGCTGTAAAGAAAGGTAGACCAAAATTCCTCCACGATGATGTGAGAGACTGATGAAATCATGATTGCTTCAAGTTATTGCTGCTAAAGCTAATGAATAATTTTCACATGAAAAACTCTCTCTTTCACGTGACTCTACCAGATAGCTGGAATTTTTCGGTCCTGTTTCCAAACCTTTGGCACTTTATGTTATTTAATCTAATTTGAACTGGTTTCCAGTCAAATTTTAAATAAACTTCCATCTACCCTGACACAAAGAAACTCTGAAGTGATTTACTTTTTTTGAGTCATCAAACAGGTTTTATTGGATATACAGCTCATACCAGGTGGCTACTTAGGGTGTGGCAGCTTAACATAATTTGTTCTTGTCTGTAGTTTAGGTTTAGGATTTGGCTATGCTGCCAAAAGATTAGAATGGGTAATACTGAAAATGAATCCTACGCCAGGCAAAAGGCATGTTGTCTTCTCACATTTTTTTCCTTCAAGCCAAACTGCAGCACAATCACAGTTTCTGATCCAAGGGTTGATGTTGGGAAATAAGAAATTTGCATACAAATACTGAATCTGATGCAAGAGAATGAGCATGTGCCTGGGTGGTGAAACAAATGCAAAACGGTGTTAAAAACACGAAGCCAGCAAATATGGAGCCGGTCATGCTGTGGAATCAGACTATGTCCATGTGCAAATGAATGCATGTTTTTTTGCATCCCTAGAAAAACTGTGCTCATTTTTCAGGAGAGCAAATGAGATTCATTACTGCTCAGTGTGTGGTGTGACAGCCTAGCGGTGCTCACACATCCAGAAACATGCTGGATGCAGCCGCCTCTGTTTGCAGTGTTGCCTTCCTCCACAGCACCCAGCACCGTTGCCAAGCAACCCACTAAGACTTAGAGACAACTAATAAACGACACGTCTTCACTGGTGAAACAGAAGCACCTTCACATGCCAAAAAACAACAACAAGACAACAAAGAGCACACGACTCAACTGATATTTCTGACTTTTTCTGATCTCATTTTTTTTCTCAAATAGGAAAAGCAACAGAAAAAAACACACCCAGATTGTGTTATTGTCATGTATATAAATGAGCAAATTATGGTTTTTTTATGTCATATCGATCCAGTCAGGAATGATTTGGTGCATTTTTATGCACTATTCTGAAATAATAGTGCATAAAAGGATCAAAAGCAACCAAATAATAAGAGCTGTATTATTCTGAAATAAAAATTTAATTACACTTGCTGGCCCATGTTAACAGTAACATTAACATTACCTGTTCAGCAAATTGTCAGGGGTTTTTTTTTTCTTTGTTTTTTAATTTAATTTAAAAATGGATAGGTTTAGTCCTTAGGAAGAGTTTACGTGTGACCTGGCTCTCTTACCTCCAGGGATGAAGGGTTTGTAGGGGGCTGCAGGGGCTGCATGGGCTGCATGGGCTCAGGAGGGTGGGGCTCTGGCATGTGGGTGACAAACTGTAAGAGCAAGACATGGTCACGTGCATTAGTGAGCTGGCTCAGCAACTTGGCCCGTCAGGTGTCTGTCATCATCAGTCAGTGCTGGAGCTTTGGCGCAAGGTTAGAGGCCGATGCCCGCCTCTCTCCAGCTGACATCACCACTGGGGCTGCCAAAGCCGATGCCCATCTGATAGCGCTGTTTATTTACAGGCTCGCTGGGTGCATCCCTGGATGCATCTGATTAGCCGGCTACTGATCTCGTGTGAGCTCTTACACAACAGGAAGTCAGCAGCTGCTTGTCAACACACCAGACAGGAAATTTCAGCATCCAACACACATTTATTGAACATGTAGCGCAATCTTTAACAGTGTTAGGAGATGCCTAAGATCAGATAAATCGAGGTTTGACTTCCTGAAATCAAAAACAACAATGCACTTGTAGTTCTTGCACACCCAAACCTGCACAGCACTGTCTCTAATGAATCAGCTATTACTTCACATCTTAATGCACGGTCGAGATAAGCAGGCCGTGCTTGCTCCAAAATCTGCATCTGTCTAACACTGACATAATGCGTGAAGTAATTCTCTCTCAGATTTAAGCTCTGCCTTCGGGGTTCCACAAAGCTGCTATTGTCTCAGTTCTGCAGAAGCTTCTCAGTGCTAAACACGGCCCTGGCTACCACAGCACTAATGAACATGTTGTCATAGTAATGCAGGGCGGACGGTAGGAAAAACAACTCCTCGCACAAAGACTGATCATTCTGTAGTGCCTCCTCATAATTAAGCAACATATGCGAGTCGTTCCACTGCATTTCATTTTGGCACGTCTTCTCCTTAAGACCCTTTAAAGAAAAGCCCCGAGTGGTGCTTGAGTGAATAATCTGTCAATTCCATACTGCATTTCAATTTTATCTCCAATCTTGTCCAGAGTGGAAAACAGAGCGGAAAATCTCAGACTGACTCATTTCAGATTTTCCTAAATGTTCAGGGAGGCTCTGATATTCAGACCGGCGGTAGCTACAAATCATCAGATAACATCCATTGGCTGTCCTTAAAAACTACAATCCAATTACAACTGTGCTCAGACCTAATGGCTTCTTATTATTCCACGTTATTCATATTTTACCTCATAAGATCCAAAGTGTCACTACGACTACAAATCTGGCTAAATACTCGAAGAGCACAATTCACCATAACAAAATCTATCTGAATGCCAGGAAAGTGTTACTTTTCACATTTGCACTTCCAGTAGTGGTTTGATTCAGCGGGTGCCATCATTAAGACCCTGAGACCCTCCCTGCTTGCGAAGTGTGAAACCTCCTCTGTATCTCAGAAGCTAAGGAGTGCCTAAAAATGAAATGAAACCAACGCATGCTCAGCCGAGATGGTCCACAGAGGAGGCAGATGGATGCATGGATCAGAGGATGATGAGGATGCGAGAAGGGAGCTCCTACGCCTTATGGATCAGCATCCCAGTGGGCAGCAGCAGCAGGAACCCCCACCCCTCCCGCTCCCTAACCCCCTCCCTTTTCTCAATGCAAAAAAAAGGCTATATTCACTCAGAAGGAAGGGTGGGTGGACATAAGACTGCAGTCATGGGCTTTGATAGAGACAAAAATTACAGGTTAGCAATTGTAAGAAAAGCCAGCGTCTGTCCTGCTAAATAAAACACTGTCAGTGTGTGTTGTTCCTGTGGAAAGGCCACGATGTGATTCATGCAGGACTTGTGGACTGAGCTTTAAAAAAAGAGACAATAGAGAAGGAAAAAAACAGAAAGTCATATGAAATTAAACATTTGGTGAGATTAAAGGATTGGGAACCTGGATGAAGTCATTTCACGGACAAAATATGTCAGCGCCATCACAAGTTTAGTATTGTTTTCACTAGTTTGGCTTTACACATTTAACCAGTCGTAAATTGAGCAAACACGGATCCAGTTCAAGGTTGGACAGCTTGATTTCTCCACTTCAGCTCAGTTTAAAGATTAACGCGCAGGGTGGGGGATCTGCCAATTTTAAGCCTGGGTCTTCCTGAGAGCACTGATGATGTTTCTAAAGACATAAAGGCTGCTGGTGAGACACCTGTTGACTCCTGAAGTCTCCAAAGCGCATCGTCTTCAAAATATGAGAATAAACCGAAGCCGTTACCAAGACAATGAGAATGCTATCACCCAGAGAGAGATTATTTTTACATCTTTCGTGCTCAGGTGGCTGTTTAACTTCACTGCGCAGCAGATAGCTGAAGGTTTGAATTAAAGCCACGGCGCATCTAAAACTCTGTTGACACCACGAGCGCGTTGTACACGAGCGCGTGAACGCTCCTATTTCTCACCTACTGCAACTTTAAATTCAGCAGCCACACAGGACAGCTAGTGGTTTCACATCTGCAGCACAGCACGAAAACATTTTGTTTGTTTGTTTGAAAAAAGCAGAACTTACTCCAGAGTCAGAGAGGGGATCTTCAGTTTATCTCGTCTCGACTTCATTCTTCCTGAGCACCGAGCTGGGGCTTCACTTACCACAGCGCAGCAGCGCTCGGTCTCGCAGCCGGCTTCCAGCCACTCATCGCCGCCGTGGGGGACTAAAAATAACCCCTTTAACCAAGTATCGTTTCCCGGCGGCTTCAGCGGATTCCGGGTTGATTCTCCTTAGCAACAGATACAATAAAAGAACTTTAAAAAAAGACAGTTACTGTCAGTTTTGCGCTTTTTGTTTGTTTGTTCCCCCCGTGCGTCTTTCAAGAGCACCGGAGAGCGAGCGACTGCCACAAAACCGAGGGAACGATGGGTCACCGCTTACCTCCATGTGACTGGTGGGAAGGGAGGGAAGGGAGGAAAGCGAGGGGGAAGGGGGGTGGCCAAATCAATTTGGGCGGTGGGTGACAGCCATGTCAGAGTCGAGGTTGGGTGAGGACGAGAAATTCATGTCGAGAAGGAGGTTTTATTCACAAACCGATGAGTCTGAATGCGCCCCGAGGTTTGGTCATTTCGTGTATCTTTGTATTTATTTAGGTGCGTTACGCGTTTTTTCACATTTCTATGCATCATATGGCATTAAAAAAAACAACCTAATACAAGCGTTTCTTTTTTTTTTTACTGTCAACTCTGGAACCACGAACACTGGCAGGCTGCTGGTCGTGATGGAACTGGGGAATACCTCTGCCGGAGACCGTAACAGCTGCCGCACACCAAGATGCGCGCTTCTATTCGTGGAAGCGCCGTGCACGCGCATGCGGGGACTGTCTTGCTGTTACGAGCCTTTATGTTGTGCGGATGTGTGGCAGCTGTGGCCACACCGGTCACTGAGGTGGACACGCAAAGCCCACACCTAGTTGCTACTATGCACAGATCTGATGCCCCTGCTGCCGGTTATAACAGTTTTTGAGTGCACGTAGACTTAAAAAAAATATCACACTTAATAATAAGCCAGTTATGGATGGTGGCCCCTAGAGACAAAGCACGTGCAAAATCCAAAACACGTGCAAACGCCAAAACACATGCAAACTACAAAACACATGCAAACTACAAATCACAACGGAAGTGCTCCAGGACGCTAGGGGCAGTGTTGAGCTGTGTTTGTTACCTAGTAACTACACAAGCCAGGAAGTACCAATGACCGGATTTGGGGTCTGCAGCCATAAAGGCCGTGTCACTGTCACTACCCGATCCGTACCGGAAACCCGATCGGTACGCGGTGCGCGGCATGCGCGAAAGGTTTCTACTTCCGGTCGTAGCGTTTTACGATAGTTATGGGTCAGAGTAAGAGTTAAGATGTTAAGAATAACAAGTATATCTTAAAATGTTTGCAATAATGAAGCATTTCAGTAC
>NW_024582550.1:707817-733491 GCF_018398535.1 Haplochromis burtoni | reverse complement strand
CACGCCGAATGCTGGTCACACTGGGAGGAGACTTACAGACTGGCGAGGAGAAGCCGTCAGAGCTGGCTGAAGTAGTCCTCCGGTGATTGCCTCAGATGAGACGCAGGTGATTTGGAGGCGGCCCAGCCCGAGGGTGTGGCCACCGCAGCCTCCCACGGCTCCCTGGATGCTGAGCCACAGGCCGTGACAGCAGGTATCTAAGAGGGTACAGTAATATATAAATAAAACACCAAGCTCATTGGTTGTTGTTTAATGTGTCAGGCATGTCCACATGTTGGAGACACTAACCATCTTTTACACTTCAAGGCAACCAAATAAAAATCTCAGAGTTTTTTTTGCTTTACTTTTTATCAATTGATTGTAATCAAAGTGTTTGCGATCTCTTAATGGCAACATCCCTTTTAAAATCTTTTATAGTTACCTGGCATTTTTTTAGCTCTTCTCTGAGGTTTAATGGAGCAAAATGGTCTCCCTCCTCCTTTGAACACTCCATACGAGTTGGAGGTGAGTGACTGACAGCTCTGAGTCTCTCCTGCAGCCGCTGCCTGAAAGAAGGACTTGGACGGTTCTGAACGTATCGGGCAGTGGATGCAAACTTGAGGACGCCCAGGGTCTCAGCTACAAAGTGGTGGGAGGGGCTTACACACGCCACCATTAGCGTGTGGGCGCTGCCTCCTAATGAGTCACGAAGTAGTCGAGTGATCTTGGCATTACGGTATCGTACCTGTGCACTGCCGGAGTTGTTACTGTGCCGATTTTGACTTCGGTCTGAAAGTGCACGGATAACGTTGCCCAGTGCAAACAGGCCTGTGTTGATATGAGCAGACTCTTTCAGTTGTGTCCCGGTGTTCCCAGTTTTTCTAGCACGTTCCGAGCCTGCCAGGTCAACCAGACAGAGCTTAGAGGAGCGGACAGACTTAAAGGAAGAGTTCTTGCTGTTGTGGCAGGATAACACGACCTGAAGGGTGAGGATGGTATGAGAGCGACTGGAGCGCTCGTTCATTCCTGTGGTGCTGGTGTGCCGCAAAGCATTTCCCATCTTTACAATGCTGAGCAGCTCCTCTGCTGAGGTGATAACAACCTCTTTGGCTCCCACCACCACTGGAATCACACAACAAGACCTTTTAGTCAATGACTGTTGCTTCCCCTGTAGGCAGACATTCACACAAAATGCCTAATCTCACTGGATCATTTATCATTCACTCATTAAATGAGCTGAAAACAATTTTACATATTATTACAAGTAGAGATGGCACGATACCACTTTTTTATGTCCGATACCGATACCGATATCATAAATTTGGATATCTGCCGATACCGATATGAATCCGATATAGTGTTTTTTAATCAACAAAACTGTTTTTTAAAATATCTTGCTGCATTTTGTATAAGTTCATACTCAAGTTTAAAACAACAACTACACTAAAGCTATTCTGTTATACCTGTATGCAAAAAAAAAAAATTTCATAGTTCAGCAATACTGATCAATCTAATAAACTTAAACCTACACCATCCTCCCTATTCTGGTATTTTAAAGAGTACTTAGCGTAAATATTAAGCAACCTAACTAATAGGGTTCCAACTCCCAGCAACAACAAAAATAAATAAATAAAAAATAGGGAACCACCCCTCACGCTCCACCTCATGATGCTTAATCGACGTAATCAACCTTAATTTGATGCAGTGTGAAAAAAAAATGCACAGAAATCAATTATTTTTCAAGAAATATTAAATAGATTCAACATCTTTCTTCAACAAAATTGCAGACTGCACAGATGGTACCTTCCCAAAGGAAAAAGTACTATAGCTTACTAGGGTATATATATTAGACTTAATAGTCACTATATACAGTAATTGACTTCTATTCATTTTACATCAAATTAAAACTTTGGGTGTCAGATAATTATTTATTAAAAGCTCGACATTTTAAATGAGAATAAGAAAGAAAAGTATGTCTTTGTGCCCCCTTTTCCCTGTTAATGCCCTATCGGCCCCCCTGGCTAAACTTTGCTAGATCCGCCCCTGCACAGTTACCAGCCGTCAGCTACGTAGAAAAAGATCCTGGTGTAGAAATTAATATTAAATAAATTCTAACAACAGCTTATCAAGCTTAAACGTGCTGCTGTTGTTCAGCCGCTGGTTTCCTCTTTCTGGTGCAAAGTGGGCCAAAAACAAAGAGAGACACGGACTCGCGACAGAAAAGCCGATCAGCTGATCATTAAGCAGTTTCATGATTGAAGTAGCAGCCGGAGAAGAGGCAGTCGCTCGTTAAGCTTAACGCAGGAATGCTTTACAAACATTCAGAGATGGACTTACACACTTGCTTTACTTCTCTCGGGGATAACTTTGTCGGAGATGAAATGCCGGGTTGCTAGCGAAGCTCCACAATGCTATCCAGACCACCGACAGGTCCCGCATGCCACAGCCGCTCTATCACGTGATGCATACTGCTCCGACGTGCTAACGTTCTGAGGTGAGTTACGGCGTGTTGCAAGTTTTGTGAGGTGCTTTCGTGATATTTAATGGATCGGATTACATTTTTTATTTTTCTCCGATATCCGATCCAGTAATTTAGGTCAGTATCGGACCGATACCGATACGTAATATCGGATCGGTCCATCTCTAATTACAAGTAGGTTCACCACAGAGCCGCTGACTGTAAACGATTACACAGTATATAATATCTTTTGCGGTACTTGTGATTTCTCCAGTGCGCTCTCTCAAACTTTTTATCCTGAAATACATAAGTGTTAATAACATCACAACAGTCTATCAATAAGATGATACTCAGATGGATGGTCGAAAATATAGGACGCAGTTTGTCATCTCTGAAGGTGTATGGTTTCTACTTTTTTTTTGTTGTAATTGAAGTCTTTATTTGTTTTTAACATTTAACCACATGAAAACATAAACAAAACAACAAACAAAACAACAACAGAAAAGAAAAGACAGCTTCCAATCCCATGGTTAATTCACCTTTGTATTTTGGGTCTATTTTCAATACTTACTATCGGTACACCCGCAAAAAAAAAAGGTCAATAAAATCAAATTCTTAAGTTATTCCATTACTGAGTGCCTACACAAACATACAACACAGCAAGCATGAAATTTAACTAAAGATAATTGCCCCGACCAAATAAATTCCAACCATCTCAGCCAAAAACACGTCCCCATGATTTGTCAAAATCCTCCCTATCATCATTAATCCTAGCCAAGAATTTTTCATACGACACCATTTTCAGCATATTTTCTTTCCACCTATTATATTCTGGAGGAGATGGTTCCTTCCATACACTGAGAATAACTTGAGCCGCTGCAATCACCCCGACCTTTTTAACCACAAAGTCATATTTTGAAACCCCAGGTAACACTGACCGATCCCCTAATAAGCACAGTCTTGGTGACAAGGGTATTATCAAACCAATCCACCTTCCTATTTTGTCCAATACTTTTTGCCAAAAGGGATAAACTTTCCCACATTCCCAAACAGCATGCATAAATGTCCCTGGATCTGAACTACATTTCCAGCATATATTACTGGGACTGATTCCCATTCTATAAAGTTTGGACGGAGTGAAGTACCATCTGTGTATTAATTTATACTGAGTAAATTTACCCCTGGCCTCTCTTATATATTTATCAGAGAATGACAAAATTCTACCCCAATCTTCTTTAGAAATTGCACAACTCAAATCTCTCTGCCATATAATCCTCAAGTTTTCACATATCTCTTTTTTTGGATTGTTAAACAGTTTGTAGAAAACAGCTGCTCTATGTGCTGTACTGGACATTCCTTCCAGAACACTGTTTTTCGCCCAATCTGTACAGCGGTGTTGTTCCATAGCGAGGTATAAGGTTGTCTTAAATGAGATGCTCCACACATCTTGTGCACCTCTACCCAGACAGCTTTAGAATACCCGAGCACTGGGTTATTATGAAAGTCTTGTCCATTAATTGCTGAGCCCTGTGAGAGAACATCCAAGGGTGTAAAAGGGCTCACTAGTTCCTGTTCGATCTTCATCCAGCTCAGCTCAGAGTCCGAACCTGTCCAGTGTTGGCCAGTCTTGACATTTCAAAAGCTAAATTATACAACTTCACATTTGGGAGGGCCATTCCCCCAATGTCTTTAGAGGCCCACATTTTCTTTATATTCACTCTCGGCTTCTTGTTATTCCACAAAAAATCTTTAATTAACTTCTCAAATTGACTAAATATGTGTAAAGGAATTCGTACAGGTAACATCATGGAAACATAATTGAACTGTGGGGCCACCATCATTTTAATCACATTAATTTTACCCCATAGTGTAAGATTCAATTTACCCCATTTATCCAGATTTGTTTTTATCTTTAGGAGGAGAGGTTCCATATTTGAAAGCATAATATCCTCCAGTTTGGGTTTTAATAATATTCCTAAATACTTCATACCTGAAGGTAAGTACTTAAAATTGAATGGAGTAATGTCATCTAGAATGACATGATGCTGATAGTGGCATGCCTTCCGATTTGTACCAGTTTATCTTATAACCTGACAACCTTGAAAATGACTCAACACATGTGAGTAGCGCTGGTAGAAACTGCATGGGATCCGTTAGTACTGCTAAGATGTCATCAGCATATAGAAATAACTTGTGCTCCATACCCCCTGCATGAACACCTCTGACATCCCTGTTAGCTTGAATAGCCAAGGCCAGTGGTTCCAGAAATATTGTGAAAAGCAGCAGGGACAAAGAACACCCTTGCCGGGTCCCGCGAGTGAGATGGAAAAACTCTGACACCAATCCATTTGTCAAAACTGCTGCCCTTGGACTTGCATATACAGTTTTGACCCAATTACAAAATCCAGGCCCAAACCCGAACCTTGCAAGGGTTGTCATAAGGAAGCCCCATTCTACCCGATCAAAAGCCTTCTCAGCATCCAGCGAGAAGGCCGCAACCGGGGCTAGACTAGATTTGCTTTTGTGCATGAGATGAAGAAGTCTTCTAATGTTATCACCTGAGGACCTATTCTTAATAAAGCCAACCTGATCACCATTGATGATATCTGGTAATATTTGATCCAGGCAGAAGGCCAAAACCTTCGTCAAAATTTTGCAATCGACGCCCAAAAGGCTTACTGGCCGGTAATTTGATGGGTCCGATAGATCCCTATCCTTTTTAGGAATAAGGGAGATTAGTGCCTCATTAAATGTATTCGGTAAGGAACCTATTTCTAATGCCTCAAGGTAAACTTTATGCAAGACTGGAGCTAAAATATCAATATATTTCTTATAATAGTATAATATAAAAGTAAGGCGCTATATAAATACAGGCCATAATACTCAATCGGGAAGCCATCCAAGCCTGGCGATTTCCCATTTTTCATTGATGAGATCGCAGCTCTGACCTCTTCTTCAGTTATAGGCGCATCCAGCCTTGTTTTCTGTTCCTCAGAAAGAGTAGGTAATTGTAGACCTGAAAAAAATGTCTTCACCTCCCCCTCATTAAGTGCACCAGCAGAGGTATACAAATCTTGATAAAATGATTTGAAAATTGAATTTATTTCTTTTGATGAGGTTACCACTTGGCTGTCTTTCTTAATCATAGATATCGTGGGTGGCTGTAGCTCAGGTGGCAGAGCAGGTTAGCCACTAATCAGAAAGTCAGTGGTTTGATCCCAGGCTGCCTCCTGGCTGCAAGCCAAATATCCTTGGGCAAGATACTAACCCCGTGTTTGCCTACTGGTGGTGGTCAGAGGGCCCGGTGGCCCCAGTGTCCGGCACTGGGGCAGCTGTGGCTACAATGTAGCTTGCCATCGCCAATGGGTGAATGATTGAATGTAGTGTGAAGCGCTTTGGGGTCCTTAGGGACTAGAAAAGCGCTATACAAATGCAGGCCATTTACCATATATTATTTAAATTATCTTGCTGCTTCAGTTGCCTTGCCAATAGTCTACCATTCTTTTCGCCACCTTCATAAAAAAATTTTTAAGCCTAAATAAGGCATATTCTGCCTTTTTGTTATAAATGTCATTCAGCTGGTATTTTAATTTACATATAGTCTGGTATTTATAATTTGAGTATTGTCTCGCTAAATCCTTCTCCAATTCTCGTATTTCTTTATCTAAGGTTTTTTCCCGTTCTAGATCACTTTTCTTAACTTTTGTTGCATATGCAATTATCTTTCCTCTTATATATGCTTTAGACGCTTCTCAAACTGTGGCTACTTTATCTGTGGAACCCATATTGATTTCGAAGAAAATTTTAAGATCCTTTGTTAACTCCTCACTAAAACTTTTGTTCTGCAACAACATCGTGTTAAGCCTCCAGCAACCCCTCTTTGTTCTATCTGTGTTTAAATCAATTTGCAACTCTACCGTGGCATGATCACTAATGGCAATGGCACCAATCTCACAGTCGACAGCTGAATCGACCAAAGACTTTGATATTAAAGCGAAATCTATCCTCGAATATGTTTTATGACAATTGGAGTAAAATGTATATTCCCTTGAACTAGGATTAACTAACCTCCAAATGTCTACTAGGCAAAGATCCTCTGTCAGTAAATGAACAGCCCCTCTGTCCCTGGGTGTAGACCTACCCCTGGGTTTCTAGTGATGGGATTTCCGGCTCTTTTTAGAGAACTGGCTCTTTCGGTTCGGCTCACTAAAAAGAGCCGGCTCTTTCGGCTCCGAACCGGCTCTTCAGGTTGTTTTGTTGTTTTAATTAATTTATTATTAACAACAATATAAAATTATGCACAAAAGGAATTACTAATGTAAAAAAAAAGTGTTTTATTTATATATGTTTATATATAAATATATGCAGTGGCTCCTAGAGACAAAACACGTACAAACTCCAAAACACATTTCTAGCATGAACTGAACTTCCAAAACGGAGCTACCTAGATCACTTAAATTACACAATTGAAAGCATGAAAGCATATGTGTATTGTTTGTGTATTTATACACAAGCATTCATATATAGTCAAATAATAATTAAAAAAATGTTCATTTACCTGTTATTACCACACACCAAATCCGGTCGTTGGTACTTTCAGGCTTGTGTAGCTGTAACGCTTCCAGCTCTTCATAAATCACAGACGCTCAGAAAGGTTGGCTTTTCACAGTTTATTCCTGCAGAAGACATAAAACACACTTAACAGGTGTCTTCTGATGGTATCAGCAATTGTAGCTCCCTCACAGTGCAAACGCGCACTGTGTTGACAGACTTACAATTAACTTTTTAATAAAGAAAAGATGGAAAATAATAATTTCTCCCATTTTACAGTCTGTCACACTGAATTTGTATACAAAAAGAAATCTTATGAATAATGAAATACATTTCACAATCGTATAAAACAAAATAACAGGATAACAGAAGTATCACCGACTAAACATTTCCCTCTAGTGGACAAATTAACAATAGCGCATTACATTTTCACTTGCTTGTGCTTTACAGACAAAATGACTGTTAACAAGCTCACGTACCTGCAGAAGACATAAAACACACTCAACAGGTATCTTCTGATGGTATCAGCAATTGTAGCTCCTACAATGTAAAACAACATCACAAAAAGCACAGAAAAACAGTAAATCCAAACACATTTCGTGCTATGCGCAGCAACCACTAGGGGGCTAACAAAAGCTTACTGCCAAAGCGCATAAATACGGCAGAAACACTGTTTAACAGCAACCAGCCTTTGTTTCGGTTACACAGAAACTTTTTAATATCAATATGAACCTATGTTCATATTGATATGTGAGGAGCGGAAGCCTTATGCTGGGCTTACACTTTGCGATTTTTGGCCCATTTTGAGCCGATTTTTGAGTCGTGCGACCGTTTTGGCGATCGGCCCGATTTTGGCCTTCATCGTGCGTCGTGCATCGTGTAGTATACGTGGGGTAACGAGACGCGATTAACACCTCACGACGAGCTCCCGATCATCAATCGCTTGGTCGCGAGGATTTCGTGAGGGTGTCACCGCAGTTTGTCACACTGCGCACGCGCAAACACAAATGTCAGCGAAAAAGACGGCGCAGCACGGCAGTGCAGCGTGTGATCTGACACAAGCGATTAGGGATGGGTACCGGTTCTGACATAAACGCTAGTAACCAGACCGAAAAGCAGCGCACATTTCGGTGCTTTATGTCGGTGCTTTTTTTTCTGAGCTGTGATACACTTCTAGCCAATAATTTTACGTTTCCGAGGATAGTAGGCGGGTCCAGGTATGTGCGTTCTTTTAGAGCAGAGCGACAGATTAAAAATGCCCAAGGCGAAGCGGTCAAAAGTCTGGCTGTACATCACAGCAAAATATGCAAACTCAGCAGCCTGCAACAAGTGCTTTAAGCTGATACTGTCAAAGGAGGTAACACCTCAAATCCGATGAAACACCTGGCGACGCATAGCGTTTTTTTAAAAGCCCAGAAATGCGCCGTATGATAGCTTGCTGCGAGACCTCACACCGAGCACATCCACCGAGCACAGGCAACCCACTGTGCGTGGGTTGCCTGTTATCAGACCCGGAGTTAGCAATATTCCCCAAAAACCCCGAAGAGGAGAGTCCTGGCCCCTAGCCCTGTCAGTGTAGCAGAAATGATGACGGATGATGATGGCAGCAGCAGCCGTTCTTCTCTGCGTGAGTAGCTTAATGTTGTTCGTGTGTAATTTATGTTGAGTAGGCTAACCACGTTATTACATTAATGCATGTAAGGTGAACTAGCAAACATCATCATAGCTACATCCGGCTGTCTTCTTGTTTGATGGCAGATACTCCCTTCACCCTGGCCAAAAAGGCTAAAATGACCAAAGAAAAAGTGGAAAACAGTTAAACATGAGAGGTTTTGGACAAAGTTTGTGTTTTTTCCATTGTTTAAGCACTGCTTCCAGCCAAGAGTGATACCATATATGCCCCATAGCTGCAGAAAAGGCTAACATTGTTATCTTTTTACAAAAAACAGCTGAACATGAGAGGTTTTTGGACCAATTTTGTGTTCTCCATTCTTTAAGCACCGGTTTGAGCACCGTTTGAGCACCGGCACCGTTTCAAAAGTACCGATTTGGCACCGGTATCGGATAAAACCTAAACGATACCCATCCCTACCCATGACAACATACCTGTGTAACTGTTCGAAAACTCATCCGACCTTTATGCCTCATCATAAATTATCACGACCACAACAATAGTGTGAGAGACCCTGCATCCTGACCTAGAACTTCAACCCCTGAGCTCAATCATACAGTTTGAGCAGGAGCTGAATACGCGACTGAAAAATCGCAGTGTATGCCCAGCATTAATTCTAGAATCAGTGATCGTTTCGGGTTTAAAATAAAATAAAATTAAAAAATGATAAAATTCACACTTAAAATGATAATTAAGAACAGGTAAGTGCATGTTTTTCAATGTATTTTTAACTCTGTTACATAGCCACTAGGTAACAAAAGCTCAACACTGCACCCAGCATCCTGGAGCACTTCTGTTGTTTTTGTTATGTTTTGAGTTTTTATGTGCTTTTTGAGTTTTACGTGTTTTTACGTGTTTTGGAGTTTGTTACGTGTTTTGGAGTTTTTACATGTTTTTACGTTGTGTTTTGAGTTGTAGTGTTTTGGAGTTTGTACGTGCTTAGCAGGTTCGTACGTGATTTGAAGTTTGTACGTGCTTTGTCTCTAGGGGCCACCGTAAATATACTTTTATTTATTCACTCCACATAAAATGTAATAAATAAATCATATAATACAAAAATCAACTATTCACATTTCAACTTTTAACTATTTAAATTTTCAGCTTTTTCCTTTTACAAATTTAAAGTGAAACAACACAAAACACTGCAAACCACAACACAATTAAATATAAATTATAATATGATAACAAAAAGAACATGCACATTCTCTGTCATATGGACCTGCATGAATAAACTTTTTGAATCCTTTATCATCTGCAACTGAAAATAGTTGTGGATGATTACTATACCTTTCTAATTTGACTTGTTGTCCCTGGCTCTCTTTCTCTCCCTCCTGCTCTGTTCCTGTGATACTGGTGTAACTACCGCCCCTCCCCCTTCTGCCCAGCGTAAAGCACAAGGCTCATGTGCTGAGTGAAGCGGAAAAAAAGTGCGAGAGAGAGAGAGGGTGAGAGAAAGAAAAAAACCTGACGGCTCGCAATAAGGAGCCGGCTCGCGTCGTTCACGTCAAAGAGCCGGCTCTAAGAGCCATTTCGTTCGCGACCGACCCATCACTACGATCCGCCTATTTGCCTTTACGTTTCAAGTGGGTGGGGTGTCAGCTTCACTCTGCTTTTATGTTCACTTTCACAGACACGGCGCATTTACACAGAGGGGATATAGCCTACTGGCTCTGTGAGCACGTGGCCACGTCGAGACCGTCCACATAAATCACAGTGTTGAGCGTCTCTAATTGGCTCCTCGGGTATGCGCGCACGTGCGGGCTTAAGTGGAGAGGAGGCGGGGGGAGGGGTAGTTTTACAGCCTGACTAAAGGTAGAATATCCTACCACGGGTAGTGTTTGTGTGCTAGTGTGTGCTTAAAAATCGATTCTCCTGCTGCTGTAGGTGGATGTACGAAGTGCCGTCCAGTAAGAACATCTAAAGGTGAAGGTTTAGCTGCTTCAACTGGTCACACCTCAGCTCCATCAGTGATGCCATCAAAATCAGAGTCCAATCCACACCAGCTCCACCATCATCACTCACATTTCCACACAAAACCTGTTAGACTGAGCAGTGTGCTACCTGTTTACTGTTCGATTACCATAAGACAAGCATGCACGTGTTTTTGAAACTTTGCAGTTCATAGTGATTCTGGTTGATTTGTTTGATGTTTGGCCTTTTTATTTTTATTTTTTTTGAAGAAAACAAGAAATTATGTTGTATATTTTTTTGGTAAATTGAGGTATCGTTCAGTTCATCGTTCATTTTGTTTGTAACAGTGTGTGTCTACTGTTTGGTGTTTGGCCAGCAGTGTTCAGTAACAGTAAAACTGCAGCAAATCAACGAGATGAGCTCACTACAGCTCAGGAAGCTCACGGATTCAGGCAGTAGTTCGCTTGTGGGATAGCAAAAAGCAAGGAAAGCACTCACCTGTAAATCTCCCACACCTTGATAATGACTCTTCATAGATAGATCGATAGATAATGTATTTATCCCCAAGCAGAAATCAAATATCCAGCAGCTCAATTTAAAAACAAACATCTCTCCAGTCATAAATCAACAGATTACCTCCTATCTCCCAAAATGACTCAAAAAATGATGGGTTTATTATTTCACCTATTTAGCTTTGTGCATGGTCTGTGACATCATCTTCAAGCCCTGCAAGGGACTTTAAATGTGGCGTATGGATGATGCAAATCCAAACTAGAAAGGTGGATGTTGGTGGGTTTTGGAGCTATTGTGTGGAAAGGTGGAAATGTACCATTGTTGACACTTTGGAGAGCCTGTGGCGTGCGTGTAGTGGTGGTGGTGGGGTTCCCGTTCTCGATTGCTTGGTAATTGTTTTGTTAAAGCAGCGTTTAATAACAGAGTCAGTTTCCATCAGAGTCAGTTACCATGGAGATGAGGGCTTTCCTGCTCTTCCATTCTGTGCGCCTCCTCCCATCACTGCTGTGTGAGATTCAGCTTAGCAAAATTAATGCCGTAAATGATTGCAAGGTGCCTCTTAATACATATTCTTATGTCATTCACATACATGCGGAGCGATGCAGTAAACTTTCAAGGGCATTATTTGTTAATATTAAAGCGAATACGGCTGTTTCTTCAAACACATACGAGCACATCTTTCCACAGACCCCCACTGAGGCTTTTTGTTGTAGCTCTCATCCAGAATCTCACCCACATATATCGAAGGCTTCACTAAAAAGAGCGAGGACTCGCTGTGCACCCAAACCAGTGAAACGTGAGGCAAGGCTTTGCTTCAGTCAGCAAAACTGCATGGGAGGAGCAAAGAAGACGGGGCTGTTTAACTGCACGAAACAAAAACAAAAATAGCTTAAATAAGATGATTAATGCAAATATTATTTGGTTAAATACATTATGCAGACATTTCTTGTGGATCAAAGAATAACAAAGGCACGAAGCAGGGACAACAAGCAACCTGTTTCTCAAAATATAGAACTGAAACAGGTGGTTAGTGTTTACCCTCATACATTTGATTGGAAAATCAGAGCTTCCACAGGAGTAAATGTCTTATTGTGGCCAGACTTGGACTCAGTTATCTGAAGAGGATTCCCATGATGACCTAATAAAGGCTCCAGCAAAACCTGAGGTCTTCATTTATTTCCTCACTGACTCTATTACAAAGCCCCTCAAACACTGCAGATACAAAGTGAGCCATGGTTTAGTGCACTGCAAGTCAATTTGCACACACTAATGATATGTTAAAATGTACCATTACCGTAATTGAGGCCATGCAATATAAACAAATAAACTTGCATTCCTATTGCTGGGTGACAGCAACAGAGGCGTGTAACAGGACATGATGTGGTGTAAGAGGAAACATTTTCAAAATGCTGTGATGCAGGAAGTAATACCACAGGGGATTGGCGAGGTGTGTGTCTTGAGTGTTTCTGTGAAAGTGTATGTGAGGAGCGGGGGAGAAAGAGCAGTGGGTTATCACGTGTCAAGCAAATTTTGTAGGGACTATTGAGTCCACAAGATGGCGCATAAATGCAATAATGAGGGTGAAATAACTACATTAGTGTCTGCAACTGTAGTCAGTATTGCACGCTCTCTTTGGGGCTGGAAGTCGTTGTTGTGATTGCTCTCACTGACCCCTGATGGAGATGATTGATATAAGAGTCAAATCAGCAAACTCCTTCAGCAAAACAATCATACGTAAACTAGATTTTATCTAGTTTCATGACAACATGATGCACTGAGGACTCACCTCATTCATTCCCCACATGATCATACAGCACTGCAGCACGTCTTTCTCCAGAATGCTTTAAGGTTTTATCTTACAGTATAAAGCATTGTCAGTTGACTATTGTTTTGATTTAACACTACATAAATAAACCCAAATTAAACTGGACCTGAATTATCCACAAACATACATTTGTCTGTGTTGTACAGGATTTTATAGAAAACTTTTGCTGGAAAGTTGCTGCATGAATCAATTAATGAATAAGTTCCTCTATAGAACTAGAGTTCGTTTGGGGCATCTAACCTTCCTAAATGCCTAAGAGAAGAGTTATTTCAGTAATATGCACCTATAACAGTGATATATTTACATATGTAAATTTGTTTTTTCCAGCAGAAAGCAATGAAGGGTGAGTTCAGTTTCCCACTAGTGATGGAGCATCTCCAACAGAAGCATGTGGTGATATTTAAACCTAACAAACAGAATTTTATGCAAATGAAAAGAAATGTGAACAGTACAGTTCACTGCAGTACAATTGGAGAATAAAGGTTTTTGCATAATCTTAATGTAAAAATCCACCACTAAGCAGATACAGGACAACTTTACCACGAAGTAAAACTCTCTACAGGAGCGTTACGCTCTGTCGCAGGTAGAATTGTATTTATTTTTAGGTTTTTAATGAACAGTTATCACCACTAGGGGCTCCAGTGTGTTAGCCTATTGTACTTGTAAAAATACACACAGTGATTTTATGGAAATGATACTTCCATGTCAAACTGCCCCTTATCACATTATACTATTGTCTTGCCGATGCTCCTTTTTTTTAAAGCAAACCACTGAAAAAGTTTTATTGCAAACTCTGAGATTAGGTCTGGGAAGTTTTTTTTTTTTTTATTAAAAAAGAAAAAGCAGCTGCCATAGGACAGAAGCAGGGTGCAGTCTAGACAGGCTGCCAGTCTGTGGCAGGGTTAACACAGAGACACACACAAACATGCACACCTGTGAAATGGTGAAAAACAACAGTCATCACACGCAAGTCACATCTGCACTGAAAAACTATGTGTGTAGGCCATAAATAAAAGGATCAAAAGCAATAAAAATGTACCTCACTTGAGTTCTTTTAAGGACAGGCTTATGGCTACGTTCCAAAACACACTCAGCTATTAAGAGATTTGGCGAAGGGCTGCAGCTATCCGACAGAAAATGCATTAAAATTTGCGCCCCTCACAACTGAGTCATCAGCTTGGAGACTAATCCACAAGGTCTGTCTTTGCCTGTGGAGATGCCACATGAAGAGCGAACAGGAGCTGCAAGTCGACGCCCAACTCCATCAACCACTGAAACAACCAACAAACAAAATCCCCCCTTGCAGTCTTCAAATTGTTACTTCAAAGCCCCCAACTTCCTCTTCTGTGGTTAAAGTGTTACAGTGTGTGTGTGTGTGTGTGTGTAATGTATCAAGGCCAGATTTTTAACACCTACAGTAATGAGGAAACTAATACGAGTTAATCGTGTAACATCAACTTTACAGTAAGTTTCGTTAGTGGTGGAACAGTCTCTATATCGTCATTTTTATTCAGCAACGTACATTCATTAACATGAGCGTTTAAAAATGTGCAGTTGGTGTCTGTGTACAGCCGGCAGGTCGTTCAATCACAGACACTTCTTGGTAAATTCACTCTAATCAGATGAACTTTCAAAAAAACAAGTCTGGTGTTCAATAAAGATCAAACCTGCAGACAGCTGTGGTTACAGCGGTTGGTGTTTGAGCTCCAGCTGCTCACGGTGAACTATTGTAAACTATTGTTTGCTTCTTGAAATATGTTTTATTAGGCCATTCTTTGCAGTCTGTTAGTGGTAATGTGCGATAATTCACAATCACAGTCACGCACAGGGAAGCTGGCATGCACGTGGACCTAAAACGATGGCTCCTTTTATTTGAAATAACATTGTGTTTATTCAATCGTGAATATATCTTATCTTCTAATCTGCAGATGTCTGTGGACATGCAGGATACTGAGTGTTGTTTCTTAGAAGAAAAGTTGCTGCTGGAATTCTTAGAAGTTCAGATGTTTTTTGATGTCGTGTTGAGCACTCCTGAACCTGTTCATACAAGATGAATGTTGCAAAACAGCAGAAAAGAAGAAAAATACATTTATGTGTAATGAAAAGTGAAAAAAGAGTGCTGTTTGTTTTTCCGTGTTCTAAATTTAAACTTTAATTTGTCCTCTAAGAGAAACAGGATGTAAGAGTCTATGTTCTCCCCCAGAATATGAAGGAAACTATTTACTCTTCCTGACTTTACCCACATCATGTGAGTGACATCCTCCTCACAGTCTGCACCACATGTCCATGAACCCCTTTGAAGTCTTCCGTTACGGGAGGCGCTTATGATACTGAAGCTAGATAAATTGGTGTTGGTGTAAGTTCCTGTCTACAGTTTCCTCCAGGCAGGCACAGAAGCTGTCACTTGTGTAGAAGTGTAGAGTTTAGGCTTTACATCACAGGGGCAGCTGAAAAAAACGCACACACAGAAAGGTCAAAGCCCAAGCGCCGTCGCAAGAGGCCTCCGAGCAGCCTAACGCTTCCATCATGGGTGAAAACACCATCACGAAGCCTCTCGGGCTAGTTTTTATCATCACAGCTCACATGGTGTTCAACGGTAAGCCGTCTCATTCGTAACTGTTTTACTCCGTGACGTGTGAGAGGTTTTGTGTCCTGGCAGCGCATGATGAACTTGACTGTCTGTTACATTTATTGCTCCCTGATTCCTCTGACAGTTAGTTAATGCACTGAATATTTTGTATGTAACTCGTTGTAGTAGGTCTCTAATGACAACTCAGTTTCCCCCACTCAATTACCATTACTGAATCATAATTGGGGAGTTCCACAAAGCTCTGGTTTTGTGACTCAACTTTATTTGTCGGTAACCCTGTTTCCACAAGTGGTTTGTTCTAAGTTTTGCTGCGGTATCTGTTAGAGTTTTATCACAAACGAGTGATATTAAAACAGGGAACTGGGTGTTTCAAAAATGTTGAAAACACTGACACATTCTGGATAAAACACTGTGTGCTTGTGTCTGAGGTGAAAAAGGCATTGCAGCAAATTAAAGTTAGTCTGAGGCATTGTGAGTTTAGCCCTGGCTCATAATGTGTACGTTCTGATGTTAAACAAATATAGCAATCACACTTTTATGATGCCAAAAACAAGCGATCGTACTAATACCACATGCAAGCCCTCAAATCCTTATGGAGACATCCGCAGGTGCTTCACACATGTTTAGAGAAAAAACTTGAAAAATAACTTAACTTAAAATAGATATATAATATAGATACACAGATAGAAAACGCTGATTTGGGCTGATTAATTTGGAAAAAGACAACGCAGTAGCTCCAGTCCCCCCGCCGTTCTGAACTTAATAAACAGAAGAGAATAGAAGGATAGTGTCTTCACCTTTTAGCGTATAATAGAATATATTTGAACTTTATTTGTTTCCGTTACTGTTTTTAGTAGGTGTCCAAACACCTAGACTCCTGTTTAAATATAAGTACTTGCTATTTAAAGGTTTCTAATCACCAAATCACATAGCTTCTACAGAAGAGAGACTTTCAAACAGAGGAGATGACACATCTAAGAAAAGTTACTTATCTCATTTCTATATGTGAGCTAACACTGAACTTTAGAGACAGATGGCAGCTAGATAAATCAGGTAAATCAGTCTGAACTTCGCTTTGGTGCTGTTGCTGGTGGCTATATGGCTGTGTAGACTGATCCAGCACTGCTGGCATTTTACTGTGGCGGCTTAGCGTAGTTTAAACACTACCCTGTAGTTTTACTGTCAGTGATGGAAAGTAACTGTGGAACTTGCACTGAGGTAGTGAGCAGAAGGGAAAAGTGACCCGCCTGTTTCCTTTGTGGAGAGGATCAGTCGTCCTGTGCTGCTTCTGTGGCTTTTAGGTTTTTGAGGATTAAACCAACTGATGTCTCTAACACAGAATATGTCACATGGACTATTCTGTTTTCACTACTGCTTTCTTCCAGCTACCCACAGCTTACACTGTATACTGAAGAGCATTAGTTTAAAATTCTATAGGATCACAAAGCGGGGTATGATCATGTGTTGATGAGTGGAGACTGATGCATCATTATGGATTTATTAAATTTAAATTGAATAACAGTAAAAGCATTAGAAAGCATTAAAAACATCAAACTAATTTCTCCACTAATCAGTGTTTATAATGCAAATCTGCTCTTCTGTCTCCATACAGACCCCAGCCATGCACAAGTCATCGGGATCTTTGGCTGCAACATCACCCTTCAATTTACATTTAATGTTAGCATTAATGAACGCAGTGAAATTGCAATTTATATAACAGGCGAGAAAAAGATTGACGATTTTAAAAGTGGGAAAGGTTCCTTTGTTATTTGCCTCCAAAACAATTCTGTCTTTTACCACATCATAAATCTCACTCTAAACCACACTAACACCTACTGGGCCAGTTTATTTGGGGGCAACCTAAGAAAAAGTAATGAAGTGAAGCTGACTGTTGAAGAAAGGAACATAAGCTGTACAGGTAAGGACATTTGTTATGATTATAAGCTGCACATAATGAAAACGACTTTAACACACAGTAGAGCAATATCAAGAGCAGACTAAAGTGAAGTATGTTTCCATTATATTCATACAAACAGAGCAGCCATATATAGTATACACTAATTCCTCACCACCTTTACTTTCTCAATGTTTGCCTCTTTATTATAGATCCTGTGATAAATGACATCATCATTCCTAATATCTTTTAAAATACTATTCCAAATTAAAATGATCACTTTAATTAATTGTGTCTCCTAGTATTGACTGCATTAAATATAAAAACCATATAGTGTGTATAAGTGTCATGGTTCCAAGGTTGTTGTTAACCAGTTAGTGAAAAGTTTAAAGCCCATATGAAAATAAGTCACTAACACACTATTAAAACAGTAGAACAAATTAAATATGATTGTCACAGAGTCCTGCAGGTTATGTTTTTGCCACATTGTTGATAAAGGCTCAGTTAGAACAGAAATATTTAAATAAACAAACAAAAATAGCTCCTCGTTCTCAGATCATATTGCTGAGCATTTAAAGGATAGCTGACATTCAGTCAGTCCCATCTGCTGTAGATACTTACCAGAGCAGTAGGGCAATAATACTGCCTTCCTTTCCTAGCCTGTTTGAATAAAAAGCACTCTGATGCTTTGACCTAAATGCTAAATACTGATGTCACCATGCTAGCATCTTGCTATCCAGCAGGCGTACATTAACCAGCTTTACAATCTAGGCAATCAAAGCTATCTAGCGTGTCAACATGTTCTAGCGTTAAATATAAATTATGTTTGCAAATATTTGGTCAGAACTGGGCTACTGAGCAAATTTACCTCTCTACCTGACAAGGAAGCCTGCTTGAAAATCAGGCACATCAAAGGGTTTGCAGTGCATTCACGGGGGACACAAACAGCAGTGTCAGTTACATTTATCCTCACAGAATCGCAATTTGCGTCATTCGTGGAGCTGCTGAGATGTTTGAGCGTAAAGCAGCTGATATGAGATTGACTGATGTACAGTCCCATTATAGATAAAATAATGAGCCTTTTGTAACTGCTTGGTTACTATTCACATATTCAGTATGTTATTTGTTATTGATCACAGAAAAACTGAATACTGATCACTGTTTCACATTCTCATTGGTTTACAGTGTCAGCTTACAGCCCATAAGAAAGAGTCGAAGTGTGTAATTTTACTGCCTACCATGCTTTATTTCTGTTGCTGATGTATGTTATAAATATGTATTATACTGCATTAGTCTATATGTACTGGGGAAATATGCATAGATCCATTGGGATCTAAACTTATTCAGTATCTTTAATCATTTTTATTTTTTGTTTCATTTCTTTTCATAAACGTGGTGCGAAAATATGAGTGAAGCTCACATATTTTCATGACTTTCTTTTAACTCCTACAGCTCCACCGCCGTCGACTAAACCCACAGTTTTCAATGAAACTTACAGTTCCTTTTCCATCAATAAGATCATCATCATCTTCGCGGTTTTACCTGTGGTCCTGTTAGCAACAGTACTCCCATGGTTGATCTGTAGTCTCGTGAGACCCAAAGGTAAGCAAATATACGGTCCAAAAGCAATCTTCACCTTCACTTTTCACTGATATGTTGTGTTGTGTCTGTTATCAGATTGTGGCCAAAACGTTATTATTTTTTGGAGACGTAGGATTTTATTTCATTTCCATGCTGTAGTCTGAACGTAGTCTCAGCTGAGTTGGAATAAAACACATCAGGAACCTTTAATTCAATATTCTCCACATATAAATAGTAAAGGGGTATGAAGCCAAATTGCGTGTGCGGGGCTGCAGTCAGTAGTATTTTCTAGTTTTTCAAGCAAACAAAGTAATGGTAAGGAAACACTTGTTATTCTGTGGAAAAAATTTGCAGTTGTGTGGTTAGATGCTCAAAAATGCAAACCAGATTGCAGTTTCACATCCTTCTGATAGATGCGATGATTCATCTCTTTTGAAAATAAGTCCTCCTTCAGTGCATGTAAATCTAATTGTGCCTACTATCACTGAGAGATGGGTGGAAAGAAAGAGCTTGCATTATTTGTTCACTAATACGAGTGCGCTTTCACTTCAAAGACAAACCCCTCTGGCCTACTTTGAGTAGGAACGCTGCCGCGCTGAAATAATCTGACAGCCCCCGTGACCTCAGAAACCGCACTAGAAGAGTTCCCGTACATGTATACAAATGCAAGCAATTGCTGACTGCGCACTCCTGCATCGTGCCGTGCTAATTGGGCCCGGCCGCTGTCCACGAGTAGAGGTTTTGCACAAAACCGACAGATGCTGAAGAGAAACTGCTCTCTTTCTTTGGCAACTTGTCCTGGTGCATTTGCACCGCTAGAGGATAAAGACAACGTGACTTGTTCGGCATAAACTTACAAAAAGCTTAGACCTAAAACTATATTATAAAAGTCAGGCTTGACTAAAACATTTAGTCACAAACTTTAGTTAAACTAAAACAAAATTAAAACATTTTACTTTAGCACAGCTTATTATAATTATTATTCGTTGAAAAAATATTGTTAAGCATTAAATTTTTCATCGTCCATAATTTTGGCTTGCTATCACTTAATCTGAATGCTAATTTGTTTAATTAATGGTATTTATGTAAGAATATCGATAGCTTTTTTTATATCTTTTTCCAGAGGCGGGATCAGGAGGTGATGCTAAGCCTAGCTTAGCATTAAGTAAGTAAAAAGCAATCGTAACTCTGTGTAAAGGTAACAAAATGCTGATATTAGCGTAAAAAAAGCTCAGGAAAAAACATGCAATCTCATCATTGAGCTCAGTAACTGAACATTAACATTATCATTGCAATGATAATGTTTAGTTTGTGTTTAGTCTAAACCGGCAAAGCGAAACCCGGTCTCCTGCGCAACAGCACAAACACTATGTGGTTACGACGTATTTGACGTGGATTCGTGCTTTTGATGTATTTGACGGTTAATTGTTTTATTTTTATGAACGTCTAACGTTTTTTTTCCTTATCTGATGAATCAGAAACTTATCTTGGATGTTATTTCCTTTATACTCCTGGGTGCTGTGGCATACTCCTACTCCCTACTTCCTATGAGCTAAAAAATTCCAAAACATGCGGCATTTATGTCTTTAATATTGAGATTTGACTATTTTCACACTTTTTTAAAAGTATGACAATGGAAAATATGTAAATCGGGGATAAACTGACGTGGTTGACGGGCTGTAACATTAAATTTGATAAGAAATTTTTTATTCGAACGTCCCACGAATGCTTCTTCTGCAAAACTCAAAATATAGTATACATGACCGATTTCACCTATTTTGTAACATTTCACCTGCTTTTCTTCTCATGCAGACAAACAACAGCAACAACAAGAAAGGCCGCAAAGCTCCACTCCCACAGTGCAGGTAAGAAAGATTTTGATCTGCTGTTAGAGCAAAAAATAAGCCTGGAAATTCTTCAGCCTGACTCGAGTTGCCTTCGCAGGAATCAGTGGCGTCGTTGAGCAGCGTGTCTGCACCCTCGGTGATCTACAGCGTCTTGGACTTCCCCAAAAGACCTCCGACAATTGTTGAGATCAACCCAAGAGATACAGAGTATGCTGCCGTCAGCTATCTCACAGAAAAGAGACACATGTGATGCACAGCTCACTGTTCGACTAGTGTACATAACATAAATCTAAATATATATAAATATAAATTTCTTGCAAGTGTTAAAAATCCTGCTTTTGTTATACAGGGATGTCTTATTGCACTATATCTCAAACAAAAGAGTTGGGAGAGGAAGAGTCTGCATGGGTAGTGTGTATGTAGGTGTCACTTTGTGTTTGGTGGTCTCGAAATTGAGATGCATGCTGCTGCGGCAAACCTCAAGCCAGAACATAATACAGTTACAGTGACAACCCAGCCTCGCAGTTAGCTTTCAATTTTTCTTTGCTGTTAATTTGTGTCGGGGGTATCCGGCCGCTAAGGAATACTTAACAGGCGATAAATTAGATATTAGATTTTCTTCAGACCAGAAACACAAAGCAAGCACTTCCTGTGTACCCAGAGTCTACTGTACATCACTGCTCTGGGTCTCACTGTGTTTAATAGCTTCAGTGAACCACACTGATGCACTAGGTGATAACACAGGAGATGTAGTGACCCCTACAAACTTTGCTCCCTCTGTAGAGCACCAAATTTAGGTTGTTCTACCACTGAAATAGCCTCACTTCTGTTGACTAAAAACTACACTGAACAATTCTGATGCTTTTAATATTTAAAAATCTTTAAAAACCTGCCAACTAAGCACATGAATTTAGAGACAGCTTTGGAAATGTGGATATCCAAACCTGTTTGAATGGGATATGTTACCAAAACTCTGCAGCTGACACTGTCTTAAGTTATAAAAGTATCCCAAATGACAGAAATAACTAAAGCATGGTATCCTTTGTTAGTTCCTGTAAAACAGGGATGCCAAATTAATTTTACATCATGGGCCACAGACAGCCCACCAGTGAAACTACATGATAAATATGTAGACTAGAATCAATTACTAATATCTACACTTAATCACTCTGGTGTGGTATGAATGTCAGTTCCTATTTATCAGTTGGAAAAGCTACAAAACTCACACTTTGTAGTTTTGTAGCTTTTCAGTTAAAACTACAAAATCTTCCAAAGCTGTTCTGTAGGCCATATTGGAGTCTTTGCTAGGCCAAATCTGGACCCCAGACCTTATATTTGATGCCCCTGCTATAGAACCATAAATGACCTTGTAAGTGGAAGAATGGGAGTTTTCCACTTTAAACAAATGCCTAAATCCACATGTGGCCGTGATTACACCTCCGAGTTCACTTGGAGTCTGGTTGAAGGAAGTGCGTGCTGGCACGTGCCGTTGGTGTCACTGTATTGTAGTGGCTCATGAGAATCCCAGCACTTACTTGCACACTCTTGTACATGCAGAACATATAATAAAGGTGTTATGCAGCAAGAAAATAATGCAAAACTTTCACTCGCTGTTTCTATAATTTAAGAACCAAAACCACTTGGTTAGTGTGATGAAGAGTGTGACACATGCCAGTAAGCTCAAATTTCTAAATTACCAAGTTGATAATTTCAGATACAATTTGCACAATCAAACAGCTGCTAGAGGTCAGTTTTAAAATGGGTCCCAATAAGTGGCTGCACACAGAAACTAGGGGCTTTTATTTTGTTTGAGTGGAAAGTTTTGACTGAGAATGCATCATCATGCAATCCCAGGCTGAAAGGTTTTACACTTTGATGACATTTCCAACATGAAAACCTTTCATTTTCCGCTTCACCTCATCTCCAGAATTCATCTTCACTCCCATGCTGATAATCGTGTGAGAGCTTAACAAGCTCACTTTTGACTTTCAGGTTTGGTGACTTCTTTTGCATCGGGGTATTTATCACAACACGGAGGAAAAAGTTTCAGGGACACCGTCCATACATGCTTATAGATCAGTTATAGACCTTTCAGCTTATCAGTACTGTATATTCAAAGGTCACTGGTGATTTTTCCATGAGCTGCTGCATCAGCTCGCCACTATCATGCAAATCTGACAACAACAATCTGACACTATGTGCAATAACTGCATGCATGGCCTCTGAAGTTCTCTTTTTGAAAGCTTATTGATGTCTTTGATTTACTCAGTTCTCATACATCTTTATCATATGTTAAAAATGTATTCTCTGGTTTATTATTCACCAGCTACTCAGAGAAAGAGCAAGTTCATTTTGAAATCCAGCAAGCTTTCAAAATGTACCGTCCTGTCACGTGCTACTTTATTACATACTGCTGAATTGTTTCTAATTGAAATACGCAGTTTTTAAGATGTAAATGGATGTAAAATTATCAACTTTATTGTGTGTGTGTATGTGTGTGTAAATACTGTCTTCAGTTCCTGAATGTACTGTACTGGATCTGTGTCACAGAAGGAACAGAAACTGCTCTTTATTTTGATGGCAGCGGTGCATGCTGGGGGATGTGTAAAATAAGTCTTCAGAGTGTTGTTTTGTTTTTAAAAAAAATCAAATATTTCTGAATTCTTATCCTGTAAAAACACCTCTATAATAAAAAAAAAAGTTTACCTGAGATTCTGGTTTTCTTTATGGTTTTAGTAACTAAAGTTGACGCTCACCACACACAGTTGTGTATTTAAAGAATGCACTGTTTTATCTTCTAGTCTGTGTTACAGTAGGTCGTGGAGTCTTTGGCATGTAAAAATAAGCAGTATTTTAGCACGTTGCAGGGACTTACCCAAGTAAATCACCTATAACGCCAACTTTATTTTTCTGTCAAGACCACGTAATAAAGCGTGATCTTAGGTTATACACAGACGTGGATGCTTTTTCACCTTAGAATAAACTGAAACCTACACCGAAACATTGCAAAGTGTCTTTTAGTGTGCTAAAAGACTTTCGTTTTTAGTGATGCCCCAAACAGGCGTACGGCATCAGCCCTGCAAGGCTTTTGCTACCTGTATTGGCTGATTGGAGTAGGAGGCTGAATGGAAACCACTCAAATGACTGATGAGACAAAAATAAATTCTTTGGGTAGAACCTGAAGCGCTGCGTCTGGTAAACACCCTTCTGCTTAACCCCGAGATGACTGAGATGAAATATTATCTTGACAGCATCACGCTGTTCACACTTCTCATCAGCAGGGACAGTGAGACTGGTTAGAGCACACAAGGAAATGAAAGCAGCAAAATACAGAGAGGTGTTTGAAGAAAAGCAGAGCGATGCGCAGGTCTGGAGCAGCGTGTCTTAGGTTGCATATTCGACTCATACAGATTGTTCCGAAGCCAAGGGACCCTGATGGCAAATCCACAGACATCTTTGAATTTAAGCCTCATTCTTTGGAAACCCAGAAGGGCCCCAGCTGAAAATCTAAGGCTTTGAAGTGACATATGGGAGTCTGCATTTCTGATAACGCAGCACAGTGCAGTCTCATACGAACAAGTATAATGAAATCATACAAATCAATCATAAGAAGATCTTAAAATAAATTCTAAAAGATGAGCGAAGCGCAGTCAATAGAGGTGATGTGATGCCATCTGCTGAAACTAGTATGTGACCATCAACCATCAGTATGTGACTGAACTGCAGACTTTATCTTTTATTTGAGATATTAAGCATCACGCCCCCCACCCTCAATGACCGCCTGAAGTCTGGAGCCCATGGATATCACCAGTTGCTTTGTTTCCTCCTCTTTGATGCTCTGGCAGGCCTTTCCTGCAGCCGCCTTCACTTAGTGCTTATTTGTGTATTTATTAACTGATAAGCAGCTCTCTTGGGTTCCGATTAGGTGGTTGATTTGACTTTTTCATCGCCTTGAGAAACCTTTGGGTTGCTTTTGCAGTTTGCAGTGCTTTGGGTCTTTATCCATCTGCACTGTTTGCGGCATTTGTGAATGTGAGCATTGAGTGCTCCTTCACCTGCATCAGCATCTCTTTTGACCTCAGAATAATGAGAGTTCAAGCAAACAGCTACCAAATACAAGTTCCACTGCAGATGTGGAATAACTGTCAGTCTGTGGTAGTGAGTCTCTGAAGTCGGTGTGCTGTATATAAAAGAAAAGTTGTCTTATTTTCCAGATCCTTGTGGACCTAACTGTAAACATGCAGTTTCAAATGATAAATTTCAGGTTTTGGTTATAATACATTTTGCAAAAGTGCATCAGTTAAAGTTAACTCTACAACAAAAATATTTTGCACACTGTCAATCTAAAATCCAGATGAAGTAACAAGCACATCTAAAGTTTGATCAAAAGGAGAACACTTGGTCTATCCGGTGGTACAGCCACAATAACTGAGCTCAGTGTGTTTGGAGTAAACACTTAAGCTGATCACTCGGTGAGTGAGTTTCTGCCTCCCACGTGCTTGAGGTAAAGGCTTCATTGTTTTCTGTTTGTGTGCATGTTTGCTGCTGCACTCAAGCAGTGGCCTGAGCAAATAATGTGTCTGCACTTTGCACTTCTTAACACCCACCTCTACTGTATCGAGGTTTCTCATAAAAAAAACAACAACCCTACATTGCATTTTCACAAGTGAGACATTGCATTTTCTAGCCCAGTGCATCAAGAACGCAGAAAGTGCAACCTTTGATTTAAACTTGTGTGTCATCATTTTGATATAACTGACAGATAGATAGATAGATAGATAGATAGATAGATAGATAGATAGATAGATAGATAGATAGATAGATAGATAGATAGATAGATAGATAGATAGATA